>NW_024883721.1:0-52679 GCF_019059575.1 Amphibalanus amphitrite
GAGAGAGAGAGAGAGAGAGAGAGGAGGTAGGGAGGCACGTGTCGTTACCGCATCGCCGTGTGCTGGATAAGGGAGGGAGGGGGAGAGCGTGTCTCTGGCGGTGTCCGGTGTCGATGGTGGAAGTAATTAGGTGTCACCGACGACACGAACGACGACGCCGCTAACGCGGACCACGCTGCTGCTGTGCCCACTGCTGCTGGCACGAACACCATCGCCGCCGCTGCTGTTGCCAATGTCGCCGCTGCTGCTGTGAACGCCGCTGCCTTCATCGCCGTCTCCACGCTCCTATAGATAAATGCCGTCACTACGACTTGGTTACCGCCGCCCACACCACTGCCGCCTCTCTGTCTGCAGCTAAGAACGGGGTGCGATAGACTAGAGCTATAGAGCTAGAGCAATAGACTGTGGTGTCAAATCAGGTGCGATATGCATTATGAACTATAGGTAAATTGGGTAAGATGCAAGTAAGATCAGGCTAGTTCTGAACAGACTTATGGAGTTCGGCTATTTTAATGTATTAGTGGTGCTTGGTGATGAATGGTTTGCTGCGTACCTTGTCATGCGCTATTAATCGAGTGGAACACCTCGTTATTGAAGCAGTTTTTTAATTTGAAATATTAATGGCAATGCACTGTCTTTCATATTTGCGTCCTCTGAAGCGAGCGCCAGCGAGTTTTGCATACGAAAACAAACTCGGTGATCATTCAAGTTAAACATCACGCTTTAACCCGCGCCCTGGTGGGGTCTGTTTATAACGCGACCTGGTGGGGGGGGGGGCTATTTTTTGCCCCCCCCCCTCGTATCTCCGAAACTACTGGACGGATCCGCAAAATTCAAACGGCGTTCGAAAGGCCTGTCAAATTTGTCGAAGAAAACCAAATTTCATTGACCTCGGGGTCACCGATGACGTCACAGGTCAGGTCAAAGATGAAATGTTTCACCGTTCACGGGTCTTCTAGGGAATGCGCTATAACACCGAGGAAAACGCATTTTGTCGAGAATCAGCGATAGGGCGTCAGTTGCCTAGTAGATATATTACTATTAGAGGTCACTGACAATACCAGGTCAGGTCACAGGTCAGGTCACCAAGGGTCACAGGTCAGGTCACATGAGCCCAACTTTACTAAGGTTGTGTGATGCATGTTTTATGGCCAATTTTTCATTTCCAACTCAATGGTATTGGTTATAAGACTATCAGGTACGGCTTAGGTCACTTTCTGGTGAAGTTCAGGTCAAGGTCAGGTCAAGGTCAGGCCAAAAAAGGTCAAATTTTAAAGTTGATAGTTTTGCATAAAATGGGTATTGATTCGATGCAGCTCGTCACGGGGAGTCTAATGGTGGTCTTTGTTTTGCGCTACGGGGTCTAGAATTGCTAACAATTGAGTTTGAAAATTTGACGTCATCAATTTTGAACAGTTTTTTTCGCTATAACTTCGCCAAAAAAAGAGGTATCGATCTCAAATTTGGTATGTGGATGGAAGGCGGTAAGGACTATCACATATATTCCGGTTTTTGCGAAATTCAAAAAACTTTTTGGATTTTTCGATTATTATATGCAAAAAATTTATTTTTTGATTTTTGGGGGCCAAAATCCAAAATTTTCAAAAATCCGAGATAGCAGTTTTGTAGCCCTGTTGATTCTACAGCTTTTATATCTTTATCATTTTTCTGTATTTGCAAAGCTATAGGCCTGACAGCTCTTCCCGCGAAACCCTTTTTTAGGTCGAAAACGGCAGAACATGACGTCACTCTGACGTCATTTCCGGCCAACCTATCATAGCCTTTGGAAAAATTTTTGGTCACAATGTATAAAATTGATGTCCGGGAGGGTACTGAAAGTTTGGTGACGATCGGCGCAGCGGTTCTGGAGATATATCAAAAAGTCTGGAGGGGGGGCAAAAAATAGCCCCCCCCCCCCACCAGGGCGCGGGTTAACCCATTAGATACGCTTGGCAGCTTTTGCTGCCACAGGACAAAATAGCGCCGCATTCCTAAACGTTGCGGTGAACTTTCAAAGTTCTCACCCGAACGGAAGACCAAAACAATGCACGACATGTGCGCTCCGAATTATTGATCGAGAAAGCGAATGGGCTGAGAAATAAACAATTTATCGCGGGGGTGCAAGGGGCGCGCGATGGCGGCCGTGCGGCGGACACTAAAGAAGTCAGTTGCGAAGGTGGTGTGAATAAATGTTACCTTTTTATTATTGATTATTGTAAAGAAATGTGTGATTATCAATGGGAAGAGCTTAGGTGCGACATAAATTTCTCTAAGTACCGCCAATCGTGCGTTATATTTAAGTGGCAGCAAAAGCTGCCAACCGTATCTTACGTAGTCAAAAATGGAGCAGTTACGTTCTTTTTGCTATGCCATTCGTAAGTGAGCAACAATGTCTGGCTTTATGGCTCATAGTGTAATGCCCCAGTTCTTTGCCTTTCCAAAAATGGTCATTACCGGGGTTTCTGCTATTTATTCTTGTCTGCAGAGCATTGCATACCGACACACTACCAGGCGTGTAATGTATTCCGCCATTGCTGAAGCAGGGACGTTGAACGGAGTGGTGCGGACAAACTGTCATCAGAGGCGCCAGCCCTCAAGGGGCGCGCCGTCGCCTAAGGGAAGGTGGTGCCGTGGCTCTATAGATGAACGGGAAGAGGGGCGCCTCCTAGGCCTGTTGGGGCGCCTTTGAGGCCTAACTATGGGGTCGCCCCCGCCCCCCGCCCCGCTCCCGCCCCCCATGCAAAAGAGGGGCGCCTACGAAGGTCCTGGCCATAATGGCGCATCTGCACGAAAGAGGGGCGCCTGCATGCCGAAGAGGGGCGCCTATGAAGCCCAATGGGGCGCCTCTACGAGAAAGAGGGACACCTGTAAGGTCTATAGGGGTGCATGTAATGTCCATAGGGCACCTTTATGCGAAAAAAGGGGCGCATTGCATATGAAAAAGAGGCGCATTGCACAAGAAAGAGGAGCGCCTCTGAGACCTATAGGGGCGCCTTTGATGACCAAATGGGCGCTTACACGGGAAAGAGGGGTGCCTATAAAGCTTAAAGGGACGTCCTCCATGTGAAAAAGGGGCGCCTGGGACTTGAGCGCCCTTCCGAGCTGTCCGAGGTCGCCGGAAAGTTCGTATATGTCCAGCTCCTGCTGCACTATCCTCCAAAATAATTCGATTGGATTTAGGCCAGGACTGTTCCCTAGCCAAGTGTCCTTCCCCCAGATATCGGACAGATGGTCCTGACACCGCCTAGTTCCGGAAGATCGATGAGATGGAGTACCGTCCAGCATGAAAATGCTGTCCGACCTGCGGGACACCAGGCGCCGTTGGAGCACGGGGTAGTGGTCTTTTAATGCCAAATGCACGCTTTTTCAGTATGTTTTCTAGGTAGTAGTCGGGATCGACTTCGTCTTTTGCTAGATCACGTCCAGCTGGTTCAGCTCAGGCCCTGCTAGGACATCGTGATCGTTCGACATACCATTGCGGCGAGAATTTTTCGCAGAAGTCTGTCGGAACTTGGGCCGCGTTTTCAGCCCATGCTCGTTTTGGGGGTCCGTGTGGTGAAACCATTGAAACGGAGACTCGTCGCCGAACTAGACCCGCTTCTACATACCTACTCCGTTTCCACTCTTCTACCGGCCAGATTCTCCGTTTCGTGCAAATCTGAGGGTTCTGGGCTTGCTGATTTTCGTTATTTTGGCCGCACCAATAGTCAAGCGCCTTCAGTCAAAGGGCGTTCCTCCCTTATCAATGGACAACATTATCCGAGTGATCATTATGAATAAGACTTCAGATTCTCCGCAGAATGGTCAGACTTCCCAGGTGCTTTCTTCATGACGATCTTGGCGACGGTTGAGACGCAGGAGGACCATGCTGATTGGGGCTTATGCGTGACGCTACTTGTCCCTAAACTTCTTCCACCAGCGCTTGTTGGTGAAAACGGGGGCTTAGAAGTGTGAGGCAGCGTCCTTCCATGTGTTGCCACTTGCCAGCTTGGAGCATGCCAACAGCGCAACTACGAACCTCTCAACTGTAAAGCTAAACCTTCATGCTTAGGCGTTCAGTAAATGCGCCGTTCAATGGTTAAACAATTACCCATGCCAGTGAACCCCATTGGTAAAGGTCAGCTTTTCAGATAATCTCCGCTTCAGAGAAAGACTCAGGGACACAATTCGTTGAAAGGAACGCGATATTTAGGAGCACATTGGAAACACGCCAAGTTGCTTTAAATAAACTGTCGACGGAAGTCATCAAAACCTTCGTCGCATCCTATATAAGATTTTGTGGGGAGGGGAAGCGCGTGTGAGCTGAAATAATGAGAGAAAGAACATGATCTCTCAGAACGAGCTGAACTGTTAGCTGAGGTCTGTATTTTGAGTTCATTATTCTTGAGAATTATTGGCTACGGTCGTTATTTGCAGGCTACGGTCGAATGGAAATCCGAACAATTGCACATATTCAAGATCATATCTGGTACGTAAATAAAATAGTTCGTGAAAACTGTACATGCACCAACAGGAGACACTCTGTGGCAAAGGTTGTTGGTATCGAAAGATCATTTCCTCGCGGTTTTGATATGTTTGTGCTTTGAAATATGACAAACCACTCCATTTTTGACTATGTAAGATACGCTTGGCAGCAAAAGCTGCCAGACCGGAAACGTACACTTCCGGTTTCGTGATCTGGCTAAAAATGCACATGTATTCCCCTAAAGGGTGCCTGACAAACATATGTTAAAGTCGCAGTGAAAGTCGACAAAAAAAGTTTTCGGCTCTAATGGGTTAATCTGTGATGTCGGATATTATACAAAAAAGGCTACAAAAAACGTTATCTAGTTAATGTAAACCCTAAATCTATCATAAACGTGAATGTAGCGCAAGGGAAGCGGCATGCGTATTAACCCTCGCCCCGTTGGGGGGGCCATTTTGGCCCCCCCCTGTGGTTTTTCCTGAATAGCAAGAAAACGGCGGCGCGCAGCGCCGCCAAATTTTCAGTACCTTCCCGGGCATCAATTTGACACCTTCACACCAAATTTCAAGTCTTAGGTCACCTTAGGTCAGGAGTTATTGAGGTCAAACTGAGGTCATGTTCGAGCAAAAATGAGCAAAAACATGCAATCTTGAAACGCTCACCAAATTTACAGTTATCAAGCAATTTCAAAGTTCTTTATATGGTCTAGTAGACAAAAAGCGGCGCTACAAAACTGCTATCTCGGATTTTCAAAATTTTGGGTTTTTGACCCAAAAAATTCAAAAAATTGATTTTTTTAAGAAAAAAAAATAAAAAAAAAATAAAAATAAATCCGAATTTCGAAAAAAAAACGGAATATATGTGATAGTCGCTGTGCTCTTCTATATCCTTCGCCCCAGTGGGGGGGGGCATATGTTACCACCCTGTCGCGTTTTTTGCGTGTGAATAAAAAACCGCGGCGCGTAGCGCCGCGCCGCTTGGGGTAGCTTTTGGTACATCAATTTTGGACAATGTGTGAAATTTTTGACCCCAGGTCATGTCAGGTCAGGTCACCAGGTCAAGTTAACTGACCAAGCCTAAAAAAAAGTTTTCAATCATGTCCAGCCTGCAGTGTTTGTCGGAAAGGTTTGAAACTTGATGGATTGCATGCTGTTATGGTCGCCTACAATTTGTATATCTCGGATTTTTTATATCCGTGACCTAAGGTCAGGTCAGTGGCGTGACCTTTCCATTACAAGTCAATGGAGAAAAATGAAAATGCCTCTAGATCCTTGTGTACGCATCGGAACAGTCCAAATATTTTAGAATCACAATGATTTAGTCCACTCGTGATGACCTAGGTGTCATTTTTGCTGATAGCCTCTAGAGAGGTCATCCGAGGTCACTTGAGGCTACAAACAGCTTTTTGCCAATAACTCGCGATTGGAAAGAGATAGAACGCTGGGGATGGTCTCATTGTGTTTGTCTTGTTGAGACGCATCGACTGATATGCAACATGACCTTTTCCGGTAAGGTCATGACCTTGACCTGAGGTCAAATTTTCAAGTTGACCTTTCAAGGTCAAATTATAGTTCATTCGACGCGTCTCGGCGAGGGGAACACGATTCTGGCAATAGAAATGTCGTGGCTTTTTGTAGTCGAAAGTTATTGTCGAAAAACACTTTTCGTAAAAACAGCTATTTTTGGAGTTTTTGCCCTCTGGAGGCTAAACCGTTGACCTGAGGTCAATATTGATAATGACCTTTTCAAAAGAAGAGTTAAAAAGCTATCGATTGCACTTCCATGCGTTTTTCTAGCTACCATAGTTCCTGAGATAGCGGCTTGTTTTCTGAAAAATATCATGACAATTGGCAAATCTTGACCTTTGATGACCTGTGGTGACCCCAATATTGCTCTAAGGTGAAAATGACCGGCATACTTTCAAACATACGCATTGAGAGCTATCAACTGCTTTTTACCGCGTCTTTCTAGCCCTCTTAGTTTTTGAGTTAGAGGTGGGTGGTAACATATGCCCCCCCTCACTAGGGCGAAGTTGGCTGAGACCGCCACTGGGGCGCGGGATATACATACCAAATTTCAGATCGATATCTCGTTTTTTGGCCAAGTTAGAGCGAAAAAACTGTTCAAAAATGATGACGTCAAATTTTTGAACTCAATTTTTAGCGATTCTAGACCACGTACGGCAAAACAAAGACCACCATTGAACTCCCCGTGACGAGCCGCATCGGTTCCATACCCATTTTAAGCAAAAATATCAACTTTAAAATTTGACCTAATTTGACCTGACCTTGACCTGACCTTGACCTGACCTTGACCTGACCTTGACCAAAACTTGACCTAAGCTGGCCCCAAAGGCTGCCTGACCCACATAATCGCATTTGTCATGTAAAATGGACCATAAAACATGTATCACACGACACTTTCATATTGTGACCCCCCAGTGACCTGACCTCTGTGACCTGACCTGGTATCAGTGACCTCAAATAGCAAAATATGTGTTTGAAGAACATTTCCCCATCGATGATTTTCAATGAAATGCATTTTACTCGATTTTACAACGCATTTCTTGAAATGCCTGTAAACGGTGAAAATTGGACATTTGACCTGACCTGTGACGTCATCGGTTTGACCTAGGTCAATAAAATTGGGTCACAAGGTAGTTCCCTGATAGGGCTATCCAACACCGTTTGCCGCTTGTTGCTAGGTTGCGTGGTTCTCGAGATCTTAGGGGGGGGGCCAAAATGCTCCCCCCCCCCAACGGGGCGCGTTGCTCGGCAGAGCCCAACGGGGCGCGGGTTAAGTAGGTGTGTAAAACCACATGTATTTCAGATAGCAGCAGCATAGTCCAGTTACTTGATCTGAGTAATGATCTACCGTCGACCGAAGATCCCACTTCCTTTCCGTCCCGTTCTGTCCCGTACATTCCCTTTCCATCCTCTATATCCCCCGCCCCGACAAGGCCGACATTCACCCCTCGGGCATACTTTGTACCGCATTGTTCTAACCGCATGTTCCACCTGGCGCCATGGGGCACTTGCTATCGATTCGGTTCGATTCAGTTCGACTCGGTCCGTTGGTAGTCCTGATGGCTTGTCGAACCATCACGCTGGCTGTTTTCGCCAATGGCTTACAATTGGAAACGGATCACACCAATGTCAGCCCAGAGCGATAAATGCGACAATTTTCGCGGGAGTTTGGTAGCATTGCTGCGCATTTGTTCTGCAAAATGTTTGATTATTTGAGCCGTGTTGTTGGAACATGAATCTTTTAAGTTGTCTAGATGAGACAGGTTGAGTTGTTTGGCAGTGGAAACATTTGTCATTAGAGTGATGTTATAGGCGACTCTCATGGCTGGCCGAACCTGTGCATCTTCGCATTTGAAAACAGACAAACCAAACTGGATACATACTTACATAATTGTATATTTCCACTCGGCCTAGGAAACCATCAGAGTTGTCAGCGTGTCTTGCAATGCAGCTCCGTTTGAAGAGTGTTTGCATCTTTTGGCTATGTCATTAGCACGTTGATTAGAGTGAGTGACGCCTCCGGGAGAGGGTTGTCAGTTTGGCGGAAATTGATGGGAAAACTTTTCGTTCCGGCACGGCTAGGCTACTTGTAAATTCACTCGGATGGTAATGAGCCTCCGCTGGTGTTGGGAAGTGAGTTTTGGCTGGTTTCCGTCTGTGAAACCCCACAGCGATGGTTTGCATGAACTACTGAGAAAGATTCAGCTGAAGGTTTTGGCACATTTTAGCTGAAGAGTCTGGCAGGTAGCCGGAGGTTTTATTTTCAGAGCTACTGGCTTGTTTACCGCTAAGAGGAATATGTAGAAATATGATATTGTTTGTCTATGACATGTCACAAATAAAAGATAGGCACATCTTCTCCCATTTTCTGCTTTCTGTGGTCAATGCTTAGAGCACATTTACATTATAAAGCCATCATTGCAGACTAGAAGTGAGCTACAATCACTGAAACCAACCTAGCTCCATATCAGGTGCTTCCAATCGCGTATTCGAGGATCTGCATTCTGCATGGCATTCAATATTCATGCACGTTCCGACCGTTTTCGGCAATTTCCACCATTCCAGGCAATGACCAGCTCCTCTCGCATTGTGAACCCTCGACACACCTTACACCAAAAACAGACCTACTATCCCCAAACAGACTCCCTTCATTTAACCACTTTCTAATTCCGTCCCCCTACTCGCAAGGTTAGCCTATTTAGCCACCAGACAAGTTTAGCACGTCTGTCGCACTCAGCTCGTCTCTAATTCTGGGTCTCACCACGCTGACCCGAAACGGACCCGGTCACTAGTCCATCGACTCCGCTGCCGTCGGCGCCGACGATAGCCCTGTCGACGTCGACGATCCGGTGTCGGTTTCGACGGCACCGTCCGCTGCGGGGTGTGGTATTGACGTCTGGCCGCTACCTGGTGGTATTGATTCGGGACCACGGTGGGCCGCGGCCGGTGGGGGAGGGGGTGGGTGGGGTGGGGAGGGTCGAAGGTGGCACTAGGTCTCGGTCGAAGGAGGGGGTAGGGGTGGAGGGGGAATGCAGGTGTGGTAGGTGCTGGACTAGAGTTGTGGCGTGGAGTCAGTAGGGTGGTCCAATGAGGGATGGGTTTCTGTGAAAGGCTTGGGCCCATGTTTCCCCGAGTGTGACCCATAGGTTTTCCAGGATCGGGTGTGATAGGAAGGGGCGAGATCGGACACCACTGACCCGTTAACCGCTAGCACTATTACCACACGAGCAAGCGAGTATTGCTAGAGCTGTTACGTAGATCCGGTAAGACGGGCTCAGTAGCCAATTATACGTACGGCTCTCGCAGGTTTAAGCGGTAGGTTTTGCCTTTTTACATTTCCGGCTATGTCTCAGAAACTAATCGGTATACGATGAAGCCATTTTAGAGGATCATGACAGGCATGTGCATGAATAAATCGATCGTATCGTCAACCCTTAACCCGGCCGGGCCCGGGGGGTAATCCCAACCACCGCAGCCCGGGGGGGGGGCGTTTTTCGCCCCCCTGTCGAACTCCGTAAATAAGGGAGCTACGGAAACAAAAGCGATACCACACGAAAGGTCCTTACGAGACGATTCTAAAGCATCTAAAAATTTTGACCTCAGGTCAATTTTCAAGGTCAGAGGTCAAGGTCAAAGGCAAAAACCGGCACATGCGTAGTGATCTCAAAGTAAGCCTTCTAGAGGACGGCAGGCGGCATCAAACCGGCAAAATTGGGTGTCAAACGATAGAAAAGAATCTGAAGATTCCGAAAATGTGCTCAAAATTAAAGGTCAAGGTCACGCTCAAAATTGACCTCAAGCTTGGCACTTTTTTCGCACATCTTGCGTGCTAACTTTCAAGATGTTTTGAAATGTTTTGAGGCTTATCAGTTCCCTATTTGTGGTTCCTCTTACGATACAAGGCTGCTCAAAGGTCAAGGTCACTGAAGAGTATCCCTGCTAGAGGCTATTTCACTAATTCAAGTTAGTAATAATACATAAGACAATTTTGCCATCCGGAAGCTCTAAATGAAGGCTTAGAGGAAAATAGATGCCAGATTCGTGATCAGCGGGTACAAATCCATCATAAACGACCTTTCATGTGTCATGGTCAACCAGAGGTCATTTGAGGTCACATGAGGTCAACATACAAATTTGATCTTTTCCGAACAAAATATATATATCATTCGACGCGGCTTGACAAGGCGAATGCGATGGTACCACTGCCGTAGCTCTAGGACCATTTTTGTCGAAGGTATTTGCGAAAAACTAAAACCACATTTCGGGGTCGTTGACCTGACCTCTGACCTCAGGTCACCAAAACTATTTTTCTATTTTTCCCTAGGTCAAACGCTACACAACCGTGCTCGTAATTTGTCTTTATCTCTAAGACTCTATTTTTAGCAGCTATTTGAAGTTTGCGTCTGTGACGCCGAAGTTTGCCGTGCAGGGGTCTAGAAAAATTAACCTTGTGACGTCATCAAGGGGGCTAGGTCCAAATTTTTTTCTTCAGAAGATGTCAAATTGATGGGAAAAAAGGTACTGAAAGTTTCGTTTTCCTATCCCTAAGCGTTCGGGAGCTATCGCAAATATTCGCCAGGGGGGGGGGGGCGAAAAACGCCCCCCGGGCCCGTGAGGGTTAAAAGCTTAAGACGAAGACGATATAGCCGCATATTTACTAAATTTCATAGGGGCAAAACCTACCGCTAAAACCCGCGAGACCTGCAGGGGCGGTCGCAGACTTGGAGTTTGGGGGGGGGGCAACTTGGCAAAGGGGCCCCTGCGCTGACCCGGGGGGCCCGGTGCTAGCTTAAAGGGGCCCACGGGCGTAGTGCACGGGTGCAGAAATCCAGGCCATGGCCGGTGAAGCGGGGGGGGGGGGTAGGGAGCGGCACCCGAGCGGAGGCTCAATGCGAGCTTTGAGGGTGTACCATGTCGAAAAGGTACCGATAAGTGCATTTTGAAGCATTGATATTGTCAATAATTCACGCAACTGTGAATGGATTACCGCAAAAGTAAAGGCGGCTTAGGCGGCTAACTTTGCCATTTTCTAAGATCATCTGACAGTGGGTCATCGGTATCTGTTCACTGTTCAATCACATGTGTTCCGTTTCATCTCTTTTTTTTTTTTACTTGGGCACAAATGTAAGTTTTGAAGATCATAACAGTAGCAAATGCTTCGAAAGATGGATAGTGGGCAAAATATCCTAAATTTGTCGTGCTGAATGGAAAGTAGTGTTGCTGAGAACAGGGGGTTTTGTTCCAGATTGTTGTGGATGCAGAATACATTGTCTGCACTCACTGCAGAATTATTGTTGGTGCAACTGCGCCCACTGCACCCATGGTTCCTACACTTATGGGCCCATCGATAGCGCTTCGGCGATACCTATCGCCTAGAGGCTGCAATGGGGCCCTTAGAGTACGGTGTCAGACCCCCCAGAGGCAGGCGTTGGAGCCAAGGGTCAGCGAAGGGCCTCAAAGGCCCAGGTAGGGCCCTAGAGGCTGATGTGAGCCTTCAGAGGCAAGTGCATGACCCCCGAAGGTAAGGCACGAGACCCCCAGAGAACATAACAGGGCCATCATTGGCCGGTGTAGAGACCTCATAGGCCAGTTTGGGGCCCCTCAGAGGCTAGTGTGGTGCCTCAGGTGTCGGTATGAGGCACTTAAAGACCGTAATGGGTCTTCAGAAGCCGGCATCGATCCTTCAGAAGCCAGTGCGGGGCCCTCAGAGGCACATAAGGGTCAGTTTGGGTCCCAGAGACAGAAATGGGACCATCAGAGGCCGATGTGGGACTTTTAAAGGCTGGTTTGGGCCCTTAGGGGCCAGCACAGGGCCTGCAAAGGGCAGTTTGAGACCATCAGAGACCGAATTGGGCACTCAGAGGCCAATGTGGGCCCTTACAGGCCAGCATGGAGCCCACAGAGGTTAGCGTGGGGGCCCTAAAAGACCGACATGAGCCGGCGTTGGACCCAGAGGCCAGTAGAGGGCCCTCAAAGGCCAAGATGGGCTCTCAGAGGCCGATGCGGGCCCTTAGAGGCCGGCATCGGGTCTTCAGAAGCTCGTGCGGGGCCCTCAGAGGCTAAGGTGGGTCCTTACAGGCCAGCACGGGCCCTCAGAGGTCAGTGTGGGGCCCTAGAAGACCGGCATAGGCCGGCGTTGGACCCCAGACAGAAGGCCCTCATAGGCCACGATGGGCCCTCAGAAGCCGATGCTGACCCTTAGAGGCCGGCATCGGGTCTTCAGAATTCAGTGCGGGGGAGGGCCCTCAGAGGCTAATGTGGGCCCTTACAGGCCAGCATGGGGCCCTCAGAGGTCAGAATGGGACCCTAAAAGACTGGCATTGGCCGGCGTTGGACCCCAGAGGCCAGTAGAGGGCCCTCGAAGGTCAAGATGGGCCCTCAGAGGCCGATGCGGGCCCTTAGAGGCCGGCATCGGGTCTTCAGAATTCAGTGCGGGGCCCATAGAGACTAATGTGTGTCCTTACAGGCCAGCATGGGGCCCTCAGAGGTCAGTGTGGGGCCCTAAAAGACCGGCATGGGCCGGCATTGGACCCCAGAGGCCAGCGGAGGGCCCTCAAAGGCCAAGGTGGGCCCTCAAAGGCCAAGATGGGCCCTCAGACGCCGATGCGGGTCGGCCGGCATTGGGTCTTCAGAATCCAGTGCGGGGGCCCTCAGAGGCTAATGTGGGTCCTTACAGGCCAGCATGGGCCCTTAGAGGTCAGTTTGGGGCCCTAAAAGGCCGGCATGGGCCGGCATTGGAACCCAGAAACCAGCGGAGGGCCCTCAAAGGCCAAGATGGGCCCCCAGAGGCCGTTGCGGGCTCTTAGAGGCCGACATCGGGTCTTCAGAATCCAGCGCAGGGCCCTCAGAGACAATTATTAAAGGCTGGTCTTGGGACTCGAGAGACAGAAATGAGGCCACCAGATGCCGGTGTGAGACTCTCAGACGCCGGTTGGGTCCCTAAGGCCGGTTTAGGGGCCCTCAAAGGCCAGTGGAGGGCCCTCAGAGGTCAATGTGGGTCCTCAGCGGTCAATGTGGACGCATGACCGCCACTGAAGGGCCCTCAGAGGTCCGTGTAGGACCCTCAAAGACTGGTATGAGAGCTGTTAATAGCTGGCGTGGGTTTCTCGAGCCTCGTGACAGTCGAATACGGGCCAGGGCCCCATACGGCCATGGGGGCCCATCGGTTGTTTGGGGGGGGGGGCCAAATGATATGATGGCCCCCTGATTTGCCTTTGGGGGGGCCATGGCCCTGATGGCCCCCCCCCCTGCGACCGCCACTGGAGACCTGTGCATAGTTAGGCGGTCAGTCGGGGTGTGATCTAACGGAGTGAGTTCGAACACCACTGGCCCGCTCACGGACAGTATCGGTATGGCGCGAGGAGACATCGGAGATTTGCCCTTCCTCTCAATTGCACACGCTAATGCGACTGCCTCGCGAGGAAGTAATTCCTCGTCTCAAAAACAGTTATCCAGCGTGCCAATGGATTTCAGCGGGCAGCTGTTGTCGAGGAATGGTCAAAATGGTCGTGAGACTGCGCTGTCTGCGTGGTGGGTAAATGGTGGGTGCGTGCGTGTGTGTCGCTTAGCTGGTGGCCTAGTTCGCTAATGGTGTGAAGCACGCTAAAACCTTCTATGACTTGTTCGAAGGTTAACTGTAGACGAGATGGATGATGCTGACACCGTTTTAACTCGAAGATTTAGCTGGGAAGCTGATTCCAAATGTTCAGCCGAATATGCGTAGTTTGTTGTTCTGAAAAAAGTTTACGACAATGCTCAACTCCCTGTACACATTCAGCATCTACCCACTTGGCAATAATGAGTTGAATTTTCATGTACATACATACATATATGTGGCACTGATATCAATACAGAGCTATTGAGCTCCTGTTCTTTATCTGCTTTGTAGTGAACTTCAACATGCACTTAACCGCTATGCGTTTAATAAATAAGTCAAATGAAATACGAGATTTGCAACGGAGTGTGTGCATTCTGCATATTTTAACATTTAAATTCAGCTTTGCAATCATTAGGTGTACGTTGCGCAAAGTTATACAGATGCGAAGTAACATTGCGTAATTGTGTGTCATTATGCATTGCGAAGTAGATCAGTATTCAGTGGGCACCTCCCGTGAATACTTTTTTTTATAAATTTAGTCCGAATGGCTGAATGGGCGGATTTGAGGAATCAGAGCCCGCACATAAGCATAGCTTGTTGTGCTGACCCTGACCCCACCACCCGATCGCGCAATTCCAGTTGTATGGCAGAATTTTTGTCCGAACGTTTAACGTGCCCTGACGACTGGACACGGTCCCCTTCGCTCACTCACGTTACCTGGCTTCTGTGCGGCCCCTGCCACAGACACGCACGCCATTACACGTAGGAGCTAAATGTGACCGCCCGCGCCGGGGCTTGAACCGGGCTCTCACTTCCTGAACCGGGCTCTCACTTCCAGCGGAGAACGTTGTTAATGCTATGCTAACATGGTTTACCTAAAATGTTATCTAAAAATGTGTATTGGTCAATTTGCAACTACACCATACTCTAAGCTGATTTTACATTATCATCACCTCTAGGAAAGACGGTCCTCTATACAGTGCCCTGCACGTGCAATAAATAGGGTTCAGCCTGATGTAGATGAATGACTTAGATACACCTTCACCACCCTCCTACATCATTTTTCTGTCATCTTCCGTCATTTTTAATGACACACAGACGCAGTTTCCATTAAGACACTGTATTTACTACTCAACAAACACGATAGGTACCACAAAACTCAACCGAAATCACAGAACATCTCCGCCCTCACTGAAAACAATAACGCACAAATACCTCATTCAATCTGACACGCACCTTCTAAACTACTAGCATGAGACAAAAACATGACTCAGTCATTCATGCTTCTAAAACAGGCTCTTCAAACACTTGCGCTAGTTCCTGAACCAATCGAAAAGCCGAGCGATTACATAGCCACAGTGTGCGATAATTACGCTGAATCCGATGTTCAGAGACATGCGAGTACCGCGTAACATCACTATAAAATGCCGTAATTACAGAACAAGCAGTCATTCTCCCCATTTTCGCTATCTTATTTTCTGTCTTTCTCTCTATCTCTCTTTCTCTATTTTCTCATATTTTCTCTCTCCTCCTGGCTCTCCGGCTCGATAATTATTTCACTCCATTTATATCACTCCGTAATCACACCACATTTTTTACACCTTCGCTCAAACACACAATCTACTACAGCTTCTATCTCACACAAGCACAGATAAATACATCGAAACCGATGTACAATCACGTGACAATACAGCACAGACAACCGCACCTTTTGGGATTTGTGCGAACCGCGCGTGCAGTGAATCTACAACGAGCAGCAAACAGTGATGTGACAAACAAAATTTGTCGGCTGCGTGTATGCAATTGGTCGCATTATGTTTGCCTCCAAAACGAACACCCAAACTTGTTTACGCCTTGTGTGGTACACTATTGTAAAAGGGATATGTCAAATGATATGCATCTTCAGTCGACAGCTTGCCTTTACAGCTAGGCTGTTCACTATGATATCAATATATTGCACATTGTTGCAAATATTGCACAGAGATGAGTAAAACATAATAAAAGTTTCTTTTTTAGAACCGTTGGGAAGTGACTAGGTGGCTCTGTTCATATTGTGCAAATAAACTAGGATTGAAAATGAACCAACGTCACACATCCTGACACAACGCACATGAGCACGCATGGCAATATCATCTATTTACAGTTACATTGATATGTATCATTCTTGATATGTATGTGGGACTGAATACCGTTCATATTTGACGCAAATTCGTCACGTAATTTGAATAATGACTCAAATAGATTTGTCACGTGCTCCAATTTCATTTGTCACTTCCGAAAGCATCGATCGTGTTTTCATCTGGGACCCATCCCTCGAATTTGCACCCAATATGAACAGGTAAGTCGCCACACTGTTTCACATTGACTCATGTAAGACGTTTACAAACGCACATAATTGACACTGTATCACTAACACATAGATCTTTCGAACCGTAGCGAATAACATTGTCGATATGTACAACACTTGACGCAGATTTACACAATGAATACAACAACACTAGCCCATAATACGCGGCGGAGAAAGCCTATATCTTATCTTCGTCAATCATTCAGCATGCATTATAGTTTCTCAACTCGCGCTGCTAGTGTAGTTTATGTATTAGCTTGGTCCTATGCCTGTGCAGCTGTTGTGGTTAGTGCAAATATATACTGAACATTTAAAAAGATTAAGGAACTGCAAAATTTTTATGGACTGACGGAAAGTTTTCATCTTGATTTTGAAACTTCGACCAATAGAACGAAAGAAGTAAAGGTGGCAAGAGTTTAATGGGTATTCATTTTACGCAGAAACGGAAGCCATGATGTTCGACACTTAACCTCAATCTCATAATTTTAGGTTAACTAATTGTGCACTGTGCAATGCATCACCACACAACTAAAAATGCCCCTTGCAGCCGTCTTATTCACTGAAAGCTTAGCTCATCTCCAATAAATAAACACTTGTTATATGTATTTAATGCTGAAACAAATGACTAGCACGCATCCATACACTCACTCATGATATCTACAAAACCTGTGACGGTTTAGCAAGAGTATGACGTCACGTGGAAATGGCGTCATATGGCGTGATATCACACATCACCATTGTTGACGCGTCACTGAAACAGAATCGCTTCCATTACCACTTATTGCTCGTTGAATCTTCAAAATGCCCGTGCTGCCGGTATCTATTCGGCTAGATACCCGGTCGATATCTGACCGCACCTATCTGACCAGATACTCTAGTAACGCTCTGTGCAATCATGTCATTCTGAGCGTCAAAGGGGGGTTACTTATGGTGAGGTTAATGTCCTCTGGCGTTTGTCCCTGATTTTATTCAATAGCTCACACGAAATTGGAAGGGGTGTGGGAATTGTTGCACGCTATTTTTGGTATCATTTGGTGGTGGGATGAGGCTTGGCATGGATTAGCATTTTGGATTAGGTGTGTGACATTAAAGGGACTATCCCACCTTCTAAAATGTTGTTAAAACCAGTTAAATTGTGCCCGACTTTATAGATTGGATGACCAGGAACACGGTTCTGGCATTTATTTTTCATTAAACATCTTAGGCTTCCCATATTCCAAACACAAACTTTCAAATATGTGACGTCACAGCCCAAAATTACCTCCTTCCCCTGGCCACATTACTGTCATAAAGCTGATTCTTTTTACTCTGTAGGCACCACAACAAAGTTCAGACCAGGTTTTAAGCGATTTTTCAACGAACAAACCTATTTAAATCAGAATGACTAAACGAGGTGACGTCACACTAACGGTCGCTCCATGTTGAAGATAGGGCCTTGTACAAGGCCCATTTGCAAATGAAGGGAACGAATTTCTTCAACACCAAGAGGCCGCGGGGGTTGCAACCTAGATAGATAGTGGTTTCTGAACCTCGCCGCAAACTTGGCTATCTCAACTCAAACCCCATGTTAAAGGTGGGATAGTCCCTTTAAATATGAGGCGTTCCCTTTGTTTAAGAGCGAGCACTTTTCATCGTAAACATTTTTAAGCGGAAGAAATTAAGCTGAAAGTTGCTAATCATAGTTTGATGCTCCTCGATTTTTGCCGACGGATGCTATTATCTATAAAAAGGCATCATTTTTGTCATGTTTCAAATCAAACCGCTAACTGTAATGAAAAAGCTATGGAAAATTGTCTGCCCAAACATTCTCCATGTATAATTGTTACCTGTAATTTAAAAGCTCGCCAACCACTGTCTCATGCGCGCCAATGATTTCCCCGCGCGTCACTGATTTCATCACACGCGCTTCGCGCGTGCCAATTCCTGCTCGCGTCCAGACCGTCACCGTCTGATGAGAACTGACGGTCTGAGTGGCGGCGGCCACCTGGGACGTTCCCCTGTTTCGGCACCGCCGACACACAGGGGACGATGATCGATGGTGAGAGCGGAACAGACGCCGACGCCGTGCCAACAATGGGACGCGTCGCCGCCGACGATGGAAGAGGACAGAAGGGGTGACCTAGAACTGAGGGAGGGGGAATGCAGGAAATGATGCGTCCTCTGTTAGCTGGTGCCATCGGGCAGGTTGCGATAAGAGATCCAAAAAGTGACGTTGGACTGCGAGTTAAATGGAAATTTTTCAACTGAAATGGAGGTAAATTTAGTTCACGTGTAATTTTGGATTTTCCGAACGATGACAGATAGTTACAAAACGTGATGGTCTAAGTCTGTGTAGTTGATGCTGATTATTAGTTGCTTCGGAACTGTCGAAAATTGTGTGTTTTTACACGAGATAGTCAGTTTGCTGGTTAGCTGATTTGACCTACCACTTCACCAAGTAGGTAGGGTTTGTTTGGGATTAGCTTAGCGGGGTGATCGATAAATCAATAAAAGACCAGAGGTAATCAAGTCCCTATCCTTAGAGCTCGAAGTTAGAGATCATTAAAAGAAAACATTTCTAACGACTTTGATCCGGCTGACTACAAAAAAATGAAATAAACAAAAAGCACCATCTCCCAATTACTAACTCGGCGCACAGTTTGCCGCTCTCCGACTTTTGTTAGCTCTCTGGTCGGCGCACGGGCCGCCAGTCGCCCGGTCCGAGTGTTCTCGCCAGCATCGTTAGCGTCTGTGCGCACGTGCCATACCCCCTCGTGTACCTCCAATAAAGGCGAGTCCAATTATAGCGGGTCTCGTTAGGCCAGCAAACACCCAATTACGCCGTTTGGCTTAACCGAGCCCCTCCGAGTTGTGCTGAGCACTGCCAAGAGCAGGTAGAGAGGCCGCCAGATTGGTACGGGATTGTTTGCTGAGGACTTTGGCGCGAGGGAGCGGGCCCGCGGGGCGGCTTGGTTTTGGTTGCCAGGGTGACCACACGCGCGGACGGTTATTGGCTTTGATCGCTGGGGCGTTGGGTATCGCGGTTACCTCGTTTGTATGCAGAGGCTGCTGTATGCGGTGTGTGTGTTGTCGCTTCAAGTTACCGGCGCGGAAATACGGCTTACTGAGTCCATCGGTTGGACATCGCACGAACGAACTTCACAGACGATCAACAATGGAATATCTGCGGCGTCTTAGCACAAAACATCGCAGCATTAACGAGATCGACGCCTCACAACAGTTACACACTCGCACATAAGCTTCCACATTCTATCTTACCCAGCAGCCTTTAACACTCACTCTCACGCATTCACCAGAGTTTGATAGTTTCTAGTTCACCGGGTCACCACTAGGTGGGAGGCGCTCCTCCGCGGAACGGATTCGCGTCTCCTGCTCGGAACGGGTTGGAGGCGGGAGGTCGGAAGGGGTTGGCATTGGAGTTGCCGATCGACTCCTGTCGGGGTGCAGGCGGCCGCGCCGGAGGCTGTGGCGCGTGCCCGTTGGCTGGCACCTGTTGTTGTTGGATATACTGCTGCTGGGGCTGCTGGTACTGCTGTGGTTGCTGGTACTGTTGTGGCTGCTGGTATTGCGGTGGTTGCTGATACTGAGGTTGTTGATACTGCTGCTGGTGCTGCGCGTAACTGCCGTTCTGTCCGAAGCCGGCCTGATACTGTCCATCCAGCTGTGTTTCTTCCATCGCATACTTGTCTCCCTGGATGCTATTGTCATCCTCCAGGGCCGAGTAGGATTTGTATTCCGTCGGGTGGTCGGCCATGTTGATCTGTTCGGTTTCTCCCTGACGCTGCATCTGCTGCTTGTTCCAGTAGCACAGGATGTAGAGAAGCGGAGCGTAGATGACGTTCGACACCGCGATGCCGATGTTGAGACCCGTGAAGCCGACAGAGTTGACCAAGTTGCCGGCGATGATGGGGCCGAAGGCGTACGCCATGCTATAGGAGATGTCGGCGATGGCGTAGATGCTGCCGTAGACGCTGACGTGACGTGTGTCGACAAGGAGACCAAGCATCGGGAGCAGGGCGGTGTCGATCAGCGCTATTCCGAAGCAGATGGTCGAGATGGGCAGCATCATTACCCAGTAGTTGGTGGCAAACGGTATGAAGAGACAGCTGACACCCTCCAGCGCGAGACCGCCAGCGGCCATCGCCCACTGGTACTGCGGGTACATCGCTGCCATCTTCACCGTCAACACGACACCGGCGACGTGGGGGAAGAACGCCGGCAGCCAGATCATCCCCAGCTGCCACTCTTGGACGTCATCCATGTGGTCCATCATCCAGACACTGATGGTGGGCTCCAGGAAAGCTAGCGATACGTTCGACATCATCAGTGCTCCGGCGCAAAGAGCGATGTACGGATCAGCGAACAGACGCCAGATTGGCGTGCCTTGGGGCATGGTGTAGCCGGCGGCGACTTGCTGTTTCTTGATGGGTCTCATCACGAGCCGTAACATGATCGCGTCAGCGAAGGAGACGAGGGCTAGAAGAAGGAACGGAAGTTCTTTGCCACAGAACTCGTACAGCAGGCCTCCGAACGGTGGTGCGACCAGACATCCGAAGCTGATGAACGCCAGGGCGATGCCCAGCGCTCTTGTACGCTCAGACTCTTCCGTGTATCGATCGGCGATCATGGCGAGACCAGAGGTGTCTGCAAACGCCGAGCCGACTCCCTGCAGACTTCTGGCGAAGAACAGGACGCCGTAGCTGCGCCCGCAGGCAAACAGCGCCGTACTGAAGAACATGATGAGCAGACCGATGGTCATCGGGACGTCGTAACCGATGCGATCGATGATGGCACCCGAGAAGGGATTCACCATTAGCTGAATGATGGCCTTGGAAGCAAACAGGAATCCTATCGCGGCGTCCTCGTTCTCATACACCGTGACACCGTTGATGATCTTGCTGACCGTCTTCACGGAGTAGTTTCCCGTGCTGTTGGCTTGCCAGACATTGGCGTAGATTTTCTGACCGCCCTCAATGTGTGTGTCCCAGATACCGATTCGACGTAGGTAGTCTGGTATGATGGGAACGATGACCATGTACAACATGTTGTCCAACAGGAGCGCGATGCTGACGATAACCAGCACCAGCTTCCTCTGCGCATGACCATCCTGAAGACGGACATCGATCTGGTCCAGCTTGGCGTTACACCAGTGGACGATTTCGGCGGCGTCAATGCCGACAACTGGAATTCTCGGCATGGTGACGGCGCTACTGAAGCTCTTCAGTCAGCACAAACACGGACGCTTCTTGTGGCGTGCCTACGCCCGAGAGATGCGGGACTGCGGGGCTGTTCCGGGTCGCGGAGATAACACGGAGCGATGCAGGAAGATACCGCACGCTTCCTAGTGTGGGAGAGCGTCGTACGGACCTCCCAGCAGCTCTCAAGAGACTCGAGACGTGCCCAAGAGCCCTACAGAGCGCGGCTTGTCGGCCGCCGGTTTTAAATCAATACGACGTGCTTCAGAGGTGCTCGACCTCCGGTCTTTGAGGGCTCTTGAGCTCGGATGACGTCACTGAGACAGCAGCAGCAGATGTTTCCGCGATGCGATAAATGCTGTTGGAGATTTACTAGCGGAGTTGTGTGCAGTTTGGTGGTTGTTTGTTGGGTTCCGTTTTTCTAAGATGATTACTCGGATAGCGTTGATAACCGCTGCCCTTTTTGAAGATGCCGCCGTGACTGGTCGTGACTTTATTGTGCTTCCTGGTGATCCTCCGTGGCTGCGTCGCCCGCCAGGGTGCCGTCGAGTTTCGTCCCAGTGACCTGCCAGTCCTCCGAGGTTCTCCGCGGGGTCGGGGTGGGTCACCGAGGTCAGGAGTCGCTCAGCAGCATGACCGGTAGGCGCTGGCGTGTGTCGAGTGAGCCGCACGTGCGCCTGCCGTCGGTACCTGGCGACAGAGAAGGGGAGGAGGTGGTGACTGGGGGGCCAGGTACGCACCGACGGAGGCGCCGGGCGTCACTCGACACACGCCAGCGTCGATATCGTCGCGCCGCGTCATGAATGACACACCGCGCCGGTTTTGACGACGATGCGTCATGAACCGCTATACGACGCACCGGACGACGCGGTACCAAGCGTCTAGAGCGACGACAAAGCGATGTTAGCGATGACACAGTGGATCTTTGATGATGAAAGGGAATCGTAGGTTTTATCGGTTTTATTTGATTAATTTGCTTAGATTTTTTTCTTCGTTATTTGAGTACGCGAATATCATGTTGTATTTTGTGTGTCATTCCAGGCATTGATTGGAGTGGCGGTGGGGAAAATCGGTGCTAAGACTTAGCTATGATTTGCTGTAGATAGTTTTAGATACTTGAAGATAATTGAAGGTAATCGTCTTGGCACAGAGTTGGCGCTGTTATCAGCTTTGCGGATATAGTGAGGACAGGAAAGCTTATGGTTTAGAAATTTGAAGTAAATTGAAGTGTTCCTCATCATTGACAATGCTATGGAAACGTCTAATGCTTTGTGCTTGTTTCCTTGTTGCCGTGCCGGCTAAGGTCTCTAGATTATCAGCCGTTGCTGTTCATTTTGTTGACATCTTAAATTGCCCTATGCCTTTTCAGCCCTAGGTACTGGTCTAAGATGTTTGTCGATTACATAGGTTAAAGGATCCCGATTCTATCGCGTACACGTGTAAGCCAATTATTTATGCACCCTTGTAATGATCCAAGGTAACGATCGATGACCAAATGTTGCTATTGACTCTTTGCGTTGTCATAGCAACAGGGGGAAACTAGGTTACTGAAAACCATGCGTCCTAGCTCGACCCTAGTTATTGAAACAGGATTCGTTGCCTTTTGACGTCATATGAAGAAGAGACAATCGCGCGGCTGATCTCAGTCCAGTGTGGCCCGTTCCGCTAAAGTACCGGCCGTGCTACAGTCAATGCATACAGAGGGGTTTCTCATTGGTCGTAGTTTGTATCCGAGTGGGCGAAAACAAACGTCATTGGTGGCCGTCTGTATTCATGAACATGATCCGCAGTTGTATGAGCTAGCGAACACGGTCAGTGTTACTAGGCACAACAGAGAGTGGTGCGATCAGTGCAAGGAGTGTATAGCAATGCTTTTGCGAGTGATTTATTACGCTGACATTTCATGGCTTGTTCTTATTTCCTACATATAATAACTAAAAAAAATGTCTACCTAAAGTAGCTACCTTGTACCAGCATTATTCAGCCTTTTCAAGTCCCGCGGACGGCACATAACTAAGACGAAGATCCCTTGGCTGATTAACAACCACCATATTAGTGCAGTCTAATCGAGCTATCCTAATCTCTTATCTCTCTAATTCTCGTCAAGTCCCTACCCTAACACATGTGCGGCTTTCCGCGACATTACACACTCTACTCATAGCCATTTACCACTCGATCTGGCCCGCGGAATTCTCACGTTCCCCTCCCCTCCCAGCCCCGATAGCCTCATCTCACGGCAGCGTGGGTTATCACCATTCATCAGCGACTCGCTGGCCCGGCCTTATGCTCGTTTGTCAATGCACCCCTCTGCTCGATTTGTCGCAGACGCCAAAAGGAATCGCTAAACGTCCGCGCTGCGAAATTGCCACGTCTTCTCGCGGGAAATGGCCGGGGGTGCTTCCGATGGGGAAGTGGTCAGGCGCTGTGGGAGCGTGAGGAAAATATGCCAGGATGTGGCGAGTGTTTGATGGAGGGGAGGTGGTTGTGGGAAGTGGTCCCATAGGAAATGTGAATGGTACTTATGGGGTTGTTATACAAAAAGGTGATACGTATTGTAGGAAGAAAAACAAGTTACTGATATTGTGAGAGCTGGCTACTCTTTTAGGTGAAGCGTTGTGTCATAAGTTATGTTGCGAAATATGTTAGTGATATTTGTTAACGTAGTCTTACTTTGGAATTATCATTAAATGTATGAAATAACGTGCTGCGTGTCCATTTACATTATTCTGTAACATCACGTCCCTCAGATGTGTCCAAAGCTCTCTCTCCGCACTCGCGGTGTGTATAATTCCCCGCACGTTTATCCATCACGTACTCCCTGTCCCCCAGGTCTTCCCGGCGCCGAATGCCCCGGGGGCGGTCACCCGACACGGCGTCTCACTGGCTTTGTTTGATGTCTCTCTCTCTCTGCCCTCCAACACGGAGACCCAGCACTCTGCCCGTGTTGTGCTCGCAGAGAGGTCCTCCGGCCGGCGAGGAAACCCGAGATGGCGGGATCTAATGGGGGCGGTGTGCTGTGGGAGAGCTGTGTCAAATGTGTTTGGGGGCTGTGGGAATATTGTGGAAATATAGACCAGACATTGTGGGAATATTTGGTTACCAGTGCCACGTAACTGAGTCAAGATGATGGTTTGTGCTTTGAAAAAGTAACACCATCCATTTATGCTATTGTTAATGTTTTTATGTTCATAAATGACTGGGTGGGGATTTGAGTTCCATCAAAATCGGATTTTTTATAGCATGTATGTAATATCAATTTTGTGCAACTGTGCTCATGGTCGAAATATTTCTATTTTTGTTTGGTTTTATTTTTCTCCTGTTTTCCCCATTTATCTCAATTTGTCTCGCACTTTCTCATGCTTGTCCCCTTTCCTGTCCCGTTATACTGTACCTTCCAAACCAATTCGCTCCTTCCCTTTCCTCCTTCTCCATCCATCCCCCTCTCCTCCCCTGTCCGCCTGTACCTTTCCCCGGTGTGTCCGTTCCCTCGCCCTCCTCGTGCGTGCTACTCTGTCTATCGATCGGCTCGTTAATGAGTGGCCGCCGCGAGGCCAGCGCCTGGCACCTGGCCGACACGACCCTGCAGAAAACCATCCAGAGACCCACAGAGGCCCACAGAGAGGCCCATAGAGACCCAGAGAGATAGACCTAACAGAGGCTCATAGAGGCACAGAGGCTCACTGAGAGCCTAAAAGGCGTTACCCATGCGTACAGACACGCAAACAAAATATGCTATCAGAATGAGGCGTCCATGTGACAGCTCCGTAGTCTCCACGGCCCACGGGGAGGTGCTATCTAGGAAGAAGGGCAGAAGCGAAAGAATGATTATAAGCGTTGGATAAATTCGATGATACTGCTATTTCTGCAAATGTAGAGCATGCGCACTGAATATATTAATTATGGATGGGAAGCATAACACGACTGCTATATTTATCAGGGATGCGGAGCCGTGGAAATTTCAGACGGCTCCGGCTCCGGCTCCGGCTCCGGAGAAAAAATCGGCTCCGGCTCCGGCTCCGGCTCCGGGTAAAATGTTATGGCGGCTCCGGCTCCGGCTCCGGCTCCGAGTAAAATGGTCCGGCTCCGGCGGCTCCGGCTCCGGCGGCTCCGGCTCCGACTCAGTACATCCCCTATGCAATCAATTAAATACGGGTGGAAGAAAAATTGGATTGGTTATACGCGTTACTCTTTGCCATGACCGGCTCACCGCGTCCCCGCGCAAACGCACCTCGGAGAGAACTGGCAGAACAAAGGACTAGGAAGCGATGGCATTGGAAACGCAGTCGCCGCGAATCAGAGTTCACTGAACCATCGTAAGCTGACACCCGTCTCGGCTGCATTGGGGGGGGGGGGAGGGGGGAAGAGACGGTGCTGGGAGTCGCAGTCCACTGCACTGGCTTCAAAACAATGGCCGTCACCTGATGACCGGTCCTCATGTTCTGGGGATGCAGTAGACGTGGGGGGGGGGGGGGAGGGGGAGGAGCAGACAGGAAGTTGATCGCGTACTGTAGGATACTGGGGATATTCGGCTTTTTTCATTCACTTGATGGCCCATGACGTACTTACCATATGTTTTACTGCCTTGTACTGTCAAAGCGAACTAAGCCAATTATTTTTTTCCTCTTCAAAAATAAAAAGGAGCCGGAGTCGCCCCCTTTTTGGCGGCTCCGGCTCCGGCTCCGGCTCCGGGCAAAATATGCCGGCTCCGGCGGCTCCGGCTCCGACTCCGGCTCCGGCTCCGGCTCCGCATCCCTGATATTTATATAAAATGACTAAATGTATAAAATGACATCAGAAAACAAAGAAAAGTGGGCAGATATTTGATCGCCAAAATGATCGCTAAGCAGACGGATAATAGGTTGAAAAGGCAAAATGCAATATTGAGTTAAGCAAAAACAAGTGGACGGTTGGCCATAACATTGTTGGAAATGAGTGAGGAATGATATAAAAAGAAAGCAATACTTGTATTTGAAATCCGATTTACAAATGCAAACGGAACGGCTTCTGTTTTTGTTCCATTGTGTTCGTCATCGTTGTGGGCGCTCACTGGGCTACTGAAGCCTCTCCAATGGCGGACAAGTTGTGGCTGTTATGTAACAACGGTAAATAGGATTATGCCACTCGGAGCAACTAGTGGCGACTCAGGGTTAGTGCAAACAGTTGTGATTATTGCAAAACCGAAATAACGGTGGGACTTGGGATCGCAAACAATGCGTTATCCTTAATCTGATCATTGATAATCTCTTTCGAGAGTGGGAAAGCCATAATTTTAATCATCAATACGGCCATGGAACGTCACTGGGAACGTCGCTTAACCCGCGCCCCGTAGGGCTATCGGCGGACCCTACCACCCGTAGGGGGGCCGTTTCGCCCCCTCCCCCTAAGATCAGGGCTGGTAAAAATGGTTTTGGTGGCTCTGACCAAATTTTCTTAGATGAAAAGTGGCTCCTCACAGAATGAGTTGGAAAAAGCAGCGAAGACGTTCTCTTTGGCATCAGTTTAACCCTCTAATGCCCACACATAGTTCCACGGTTCCTAAAATTAGCACCTTGTGACATATGATTCATTTTGGGTCCCTTGCTCGAAATCTGGAGTCAAATATTTTTTCGCAGCTCAAATTTCGGAAATAAATTTTGTATCAAATATGATACATTGGGCATTCCACTTGGTAACTTTTAGTGGTATCAGACCACACAGAAGGAAGTGAAGACATAGATGAGAAAATATTTACGTATATAAAAATCAAAACGTCTGTACGTATGTAATATGTATGTATGTATGTAACGCGTCAGTCACGCTTGGCGGGCTATTGCTCCGGAACGGTGCGGGCTACGGGGGTGAAATTTTGGGCGCAAGTCGGACGCGTGCATCTGTTTGTCGTATTAAATTTTGGTGGGGGTGCGCTCGGCGGTCTGCACGTGGCGGGCGCATCTTTGCGGGATTTTGGGCCGCGGCCGGCACCGAGCGGAGAGCACGCGCCTTAGGCTCAGTTTCTTCGCTTGCAAAACTGGGTGAAATCAGAGCCGGAAGGTCACTGACCTTTGGCAATGAATACCGGAACAGGGCACCGCCGGCCAAGAGGAGACGCCAAATTTATTCTGGCAATAACTCGGCCGCTACTGGGCCGATTGCAATGAAACTTGGTTTATTACGCTGCGCGTAAAGGCCGGAACACAGCTTTTAAGCTCGCAAATCGCGTCTCGCTTTTCCCATTGCAATACATGGCATATTTTCAGCTCCCAACACGCAGGTCTTCTCGCTTTTACGCCGCGGAATCACGCCGGATCCTGCTCGGAAAACGCGAGCGAATCGCGAGCGAAACGCAAGCAAAATCAGTCTGGCGCGATTTGCAAGCTGAAAAGTTGAATCTGTTTCAACTTTTCAGCTTCTCTGCTCGCGAAATGCAAGCGTAATAGCGTCAGTAACCATGGAAACCAAATAAAGCACCTTGGCTTACGGCAATTTTAACTAAATACCGGCGTGGCCTCCTGCTTTCAGCACATCGGTATTCATTTGATTGACAATTTTATTCGTACAACGTATTAAATTGTTTAGTTTTTATATTTCGATGTTAAAAAAAAATCTTAAACGTATCTTGTACTGCGGTCAACATAAAATGAGGAATCCGTGGATTTTTTTTCAGAAATCTCCCCTTCGCATTTTTTTTTCAAAATCAGTAAAACATAAATTTGATTAGAAAATGGTAACTTTTACTTCTGTTCGAAACATTATATGCCTGGCATGTAGATTTCGGGCTGTAGACAAATTTTGACATTGTGGTCCCATTGCTTAGGATGTTCAGCGTTTTCAAGAGTAGTTTCATGTATTTCCGTAAAACCAAACTACTTTGTAGACAAAACTTTTCAGAGTGGCAATGCGGGGTAATTTTGCCGGTGCTAGTGGAACAGCTTTGACGGTGCTCTCAGGATCGCTATGCTGGAACGGCCGACTTGATAAGCAGTAGCGGCGAAACACCTTCAATTAAGGGGGGGGGGGGCACTGCTCATTCTTTCCATGCAAAACCTATAGGGCTAATGTTACCCCGGTGCCCCCCCCCCCCCCCCTTCCCGGTTCCGCCACCTATGTAATGATAAGGTCGTCGTACCGAAAGTTGGGTTTATATCCGTTGGCGGTGTCATTGCGGCACAGTTAGTCTCCTAGGGGCTAATCAAGACACTGCGCAAAGCAGCACGACGACGTTGCTAGGGATCTGCTCAAACCAAACTGATAGTCACATCTCCAGCTAGTAAACACTATTAACAACTCGTTTGCAGACACCGGAGGCCTATGAGATGTGAGGATTTGAGACTGAGTTGAGTAGTTCCTTTGATTGCTAAGAATTTTTTAATTGAAATTAGTCGATTATTTCCTTACTAGAATAAACAGTTAACGTTTCCTCATCACAAATAAAATGCAAATGTTTGATTTAGCAGCAGGGCTGCGGAGTCGATGGATTTACGGCGACTCCGACTCCGACTCCGACTCCGACTCCGGCTTTCAAAAACCAACTCCGACTCCGACTCCGACTCCGGGCAGAAATGTCGACTCCGATCGACTCCAACTCCCGACTCCGACTCCGTACACCTGGCAGGGCTGCGGAGTCGACAGATTTTCGGTGACTCCGACTCCGACTCCGGCTGGGGTTTCCAATATCGACTCCGACTCCGACTCCGACTCCGGTCACAACTGTCGACTCCGACCGACTCCGAATCCGGCTCCGACTCCGCAGCCTTGTTTAGCAGTGTATGCTAAGGAAGCGCATTTTCAGTTTTGCAGGAAAATGCTGAAATAAGACCTGAGTCAAAATCATTCGAAGGTAAGTCCGACATCGATTCAGCCTAAAAAATGCGTAAAGGACACATGTCATTGCTGAAGCTGACTTGCCCGTAACATAAAATCCAGACCTCAAATTAACACCGGCCAAATTGCTCTACCCCACCGTCCAAATAACCCTGCTAGCGGGGCAATTTAGCCGCTTTGCAAACCTTTGTAGAACGAGAAAATTCAGGCATAAGCAGTTGCTGTATCATTTTCAGCTTGCTGTATAAGAAAGTAAAATGAATGCTACACCTGCCAGCCTTGAGAGAGTGCAGAAGTCTGTCGCCAATTTCGAGCTACAGCGCTTCCTAAAAAAGCGGCCAAATTACCCCATCCTCCCCTACCAAAAACCGAGCCCGCTCCTTGGACCACTTGACCATCGCAGCCACTTGCAAAATCGATATCAACTTTTCATAGAGGAATACGAGAAGGAGGAATGAAACAGCGGAAGCAATTTTATGTCGGTACTTTAGTTTTTCCAGTTAACTTTAGTTGGCTTAAGGGTTTGGTGCTCATTAGATTAGCATACCCATCGGCACGCTACCCACCGCGTGGCTACCAAATGGCGAGCATTCACAATCACCACTGAACCGCTCGAGTAAACGGCCCCACCGTAGATGCACATGTAGAATGACAGTGGCCCGGGTGGCAGACGGGTTAACGGCACAAGGGAGACGTCCCAGCCAACCACTTGTCATATGTAGTTAGAGTAAAGTAGCTGATAAAGGGGGAGATAGCGACAGACCCACAGGACCGGGCTCGAGTCTCCACCCCTACATCATCTAAAATCATTGCGATTTAGGCAAGATGAATTTACTTCTCGTGAAGTTTCTTTGACTGTATTTTTGGTAAAAGCTTCTCATTTCATGATCTCATGTAATATGGACACATAAACAATCGGTGCACACATCAGTATACATGTTACAGGCAAAGTGAAAACTCGGGCATTTTGCAAAATGCCTAGGCAATTTGCAAAATGCCTGACCGGCCAGGCATTTTGCAAAATGCCTGACCGGCCAGGCATTTTGCAAAATGCCTAGGCAGTTTGCAAAATGCCTGACCCACCAGGCATTTTGCAAACTGCCTGAAATATTTTCCCAGGCATTTTGCAAAATGCCTGACATCAAACTCGCACTAGCGACGATGCATAGGTAAGCATCATTTGTAACTGCCGCTTACAAAAGTTAATCGCTGTCAATGCGCACCAAGTGAGGGAGGGGACACTGCGTTCTCCGGGTAGCGCCGCCGAGTTCAGGTCACTGAGCCCCAGCGGCCGTCGGGTGCCGAGCACCGGGCGTGGTTTCGTGGGTAAACATACGCTCGGTACAATGATTGTACTGTTTCTAAGAGCTCTTGGTGACTTCTTGAAAATACTATGGGTGGATATTGATCAGAAAAGAATACTCTTCCAAGTTACGAAAATTTGATTGCTACACGTTTACATTATCAATCGTCTCTGCCGGAACAGTTGCCCACTATGGCAGAATACTGGACATCGCAGCTTTTATACACACGGCTACAACTCCGTATATACGAAAGGTACGGAGACGGTGGCTCAAGTCCATTCAGCGGTGGCTCCATCTCGACAGAATTAACGCAAACAGAGTGTCACGAACTTGCTGCGCGGTTGGCGCGGTCTTGTCCCTCCATGCCCCTCCTGAGTGCTGAATGGATGTAATTGTAACGAGTCCGGCACCAGGGCATCTGGACCAGGGCGCTCGGCATCTATGTAAGTCGGTCATCCCCCGGTATCTGAAGACTTTACCATGAAGCTGAAGCCGTTCAACCTCAGGCTGCAACCCTGACCTACCGTCATCCATAAGTGATGCAGCTGGATTTCGACAAAACCCACCAAATCTGGACCATTCAGGACTAGAGATTCAGACTTTTCAATGATGAGGCCGTGAGGCGATATTAGCCGTTTTCACGACGGCCATCTGGTACACATTTGGTTCATATCTGGTGCAGATTAGGTGCAGATTTGGTCAAATTAGTTTCAGTGTGTCTCTTAGTGCTAGTAGCCATCAGCTAGGGTTGTACTAAATGCTTATATGCCTCCTTTGTCATATTATCAGAGAGCATCATCGGTTAAAACACTGAAATAAATTCATAAGATAAAGATATTTGCTGTAAAAGAGATTAGTTGCAGATTTGGTCAAATTAGGTGCACTCGCCGGATAGCCCGTCGTGAAAACGGCTATTAGAGCTCTTCTTAGTCACTAACCGTCCCGACAACCAGTTCTGGGCCATCAGCAGCTCAGAGGCGCTGCGCCGTCGAGACGGTGAAGCACCCACTTGGCACTGGGGATTCTCGTTTGGGGCATGATGGGCTACAGAGGCCTATTTGAGCTTCACCAGGTGCCGCGGGGACAGACCACGTGGCCGCTGATAACTTGTCAGCGAGGTGCTGGAGAACACTGACGCAACTACGGTGCAATAAATTTCGGGACACAAGTACAACATCCCGCAACAATTTCGTGGCACCCTGTATTCGTGACCGTGGAATGTGTCACATGTGCCCACAACACATGTGAAATGTGTTGTGGGCACAGACACAGTGGAACGTTTATGATCAACGCCTGTAGTCAACAAAAACGGTGGAATATATGGAAGCTCAGGCATTTTGCAAAATGCCTGGCGGGTCAGGCATTTTGTAAAATGCCTAGGCAGTTTGCAAAATGCCTGGTGGGTCAGGCAGTTTGCAAACTGCCTGGGCATTTTGCAAAATGCCTGGCGGGTCAGGCATTTTGCAAATTGCCTAGGCATTTTGCAAAATGCCCGAGTTTTCACTTTGCCTGTAACATACACACATACACTCACAGACATGCAAACATATCATTGACCTTGACCTAACTTGACCTGAAATGACCTCAGCAGCAAAAACCTGGTCGAATAGTGTGACAAAGAGGTTCTAGCTGGCTTGGCACCACAAAACGGCATCGTCATCGGTACCTATATGATGAGCAGCGCACTTGATATCCAACGGTGACCCAAAACAGCAACATTTTTAGTTTGACCTGACCTGGGAGGTCAATGACTGACCTGAGAAGGTAAAACTGGGAATCATTGGATTTGTCTCTTCCCAAAAAAATATTTTTTGGTCTCCATACCGCGAAGCTCTATCTCCAACAGGAACGAGATGGCGCGGGAGGATGGCAACCCCCCGCCCCATGTGCGTTCTAGGATGGGAAAATGGCATGTGCGGGCGAGGGTTAAGTATATCCTGTGATTTGCATAACGCAAAAGGAGAAACATGTAGTTTACTTACGGGTGGTAATCGTTGGATTATTAGATTGAATGAATTGCTAGATTAGATTGAACGATAACAGTTGTTAGATTTGCAAGAACGGTGTTGCATTCGTTTGAAAAACTTCTGAACAACCGATTGTGACCATGATACGTGGCAAACAAATACTGACTTAAATACTTAAAATTGACAGAACAAATTATAGTTAAGTTCCAATGTGGCATGATGAACCTGTGTGGCATGGCATCAACTGTTTTTAATGAATTTCCTACAAAATAAAGTAACATTTAATGTGCTGATTTTAATCAATGATCGAGGAGAAGGTCATTTAAAATACCAAAGCTAAAACATTTTCATCGAAAGAACGCCGCATAAAATTTTGTCATGAAACAGACGCATGGATATGCTAAGATGTCACGTGCAAAGGTCAAGTTTAATCAATAATCAACGCGTTTCAGCCGCGATTTGGGAGCACAAAGCGCAAGACAAAGCGTTTTCCAAGCGGGACGCGTTTTCGACGCGGGTTGTGAGCTGAATTGCAAGCGAAAACACAGCGGACGAAGCGATTTCCGCGCTTGACGCGAGTTCGACGCGATTTGCAAGCGTGTGCTGTGTTCCGGCCTTAATGCTGTCCCTCTTTACGCTGCGCGTAATGCTGTCCCTCTAGTATATTATTAAAAATTTCAGTGATAAAAATGGCAGTTAAAATGTGTAAAATTCCAACAAGACATCCTTTACTGTGCACTTTTATCAAAACATTTTCTTAATATTTCATTGGCATCCTTCTTCTATCAAAATGTCCTTTCAGTCGGTGCTTAGGGAACAACGCTAATCATAGGCATCTATTTACGAGTGCCTTCTATTCCTTCAATTTCCACGATACAGCGCGTTGCACTTGTGCAATTTTTTCATAATTCAGACATGTGGGCTGTGCTTCTCAAACGTAGATGCGTTATGCATACTTGATATAGAAATGAAGACATTACAGTTGGCTCGCGGTAAGTGGTTGAAGTGAAGCAGTTCTGATGCAAAATGCTGGACAGCCTGCCGACGGACCGGAATCAATGCCAAAGACGATGTTGGTTTATCTTCACGATTACCGGACAATCCCTGGTGACTGAAACTCTCAGCCAGGTAACTGTGCACCGATCGGCAGGAACTTGCACAATATTCATTGACCTCATATGGATGGAGGTGAGCATACGCATTACGCAATGCCGCACTTTTAACTTTTATTCTTATGGTCAGTACAAAAGTAGTATCCATGTTTTAGTACCTATAAATCCTTTTTGTTCAGTGGCACTCAGCTACCACAGTTGGCGGTATATGTCAATATATGACAACAAATGACACACCTGGCAGTGAAAATGCTTGCCAGGTATCAGGAACCTGCTGGAACCTGGCAGCAGTGCATGGTTGCCTACTTCTTAGATAGGAAATCAAAGGAACCACGCCCTTCGGTCCGGAGTCTGTCTTCATGGCGAGCCCAATTAGCCAGCTTCCTCTGAAGATGACGATATAGTTTTCCACTCCACATTCAATCTCTTAATACTGGGATGAACGGAGGAGATTTAAATCGCAAACAAATTGTGAGTCGTTCTCCAATATGAATGAAAAATGCTGGCTGGCTGCTAATGCAAGTCTTCAGCCATGCCCAGCTAACACATAGACCCACATGACATAAATAAGCCCGTCCACAACCCCTGGTGGAATATCGAAATTGTGCAAGAGACCGCTGAATCCTCCTGTCCCTAACAGAAAGTCTCAATTTTTGGTTTCACGAATATAAATGCTCGCACGGATGATCGTTCCTTGAAATCAACAAGCTTGTCATCGATAGCATGTCATTCCTAACGTGGTTTTAGAAGATATGGTCTGCTAGTGTCCTGCAGATCAAAAAGTTCACTATTGTCATCGTCAAACAGTTGCAAAACCATATTCCTATGAGCGTTAGAAAAGTCGAGATGTATGAGGCATGTAAGGCCACTCATAGAAAGCTAGATATTGGAAGATTGACAAGGATGAGAGGCGGCATAAGCGTACCAATATCGTTATGACATTTTAAGCCTGGAGCGAAATAGAGTAATCTGGCGCAAGAGGTGCGAACTTCACAAATTTATGCATCTTGTACCATCGTCATTTGCAATGACTCACAGGCCATTGCAATGCTTATCACCTGAGAAAACTATGGTATTGGCACACCGTATGTTGCAGCGGCGAAAATTTCATAGAAAATATTGGAATGCTATGCCCACTGTATCATATCTAGTACCCCCAAAAATAGGGGTCCATATCTTTGACCCTGAAAAAGCTGCGATGTTTTGCAACATACTATGATATATGTTGAACATTTGTCTCACAGTATACCAAGTTTCTTTCCAAATAACTAATTTTTTGTTTTCTAAATGCTTCAATTTACACTTGCATCTCAAATTAATTTTCGGCAAAGGACAAACTGAACCTCTTCAAAATCACCTGGTGGGAAACTGAGAAATCATTACTTGAAAATTTTGCCACCAGGTGGTTGCCAAGACGTACCACTTCTGATACAGCAGGGTTTTCAACAATTTTCACCTCTATGAATAGCAGGCGAATTTTCTGCAAATTGACTTACAGATATGATACCGGGGGCACTAGAGGGTTAAACATCAGCTTTTTTTAGCTCACTGTTAAAGCCTCATTGTGGGACATTAGCTCGCCTCAAAAACACAAAATGGATGTATATAGATGACTTCCTAATTTTGTCTTAAGTTGGCTGATGACAGTCAGAAAGGTAGGGTATATAAATTATAATTTTGACTTACCAATAGAGGAAATGTTATCATCTCCCTCACTAGCAAAGGGTCAGTCATATTCTTCATCATCTGATATATCTCTGCTGATGTATCGAGCTCGAAACTCAAGCACCAATGGCATTATAAGTCTAACATTGACTTCTGTCACACAATTTCTGAAAAGATATGATGGCCTATATAAATAGGCTATCTTATTTTCAAATTTGAGCCTGACACTAAAAAAACACAGAAACATTAATTAATTAAGCAAAGATTTAGTAACTAACTAGGGTTACCCGCGTGCTCCGCAACGCGAAGGGGGGATTTTTTGACCCGTGGGTATTGGGTTGGTCTGTGTCGATTTGGTTGGTAGATATCCATTTCGTTCGATTGCTTTTTGACGGCCAAGCATTTTGTAAGAAAACAAAAAGATACATCGCATCGAGGTGCCCGTGTCGTATTATCATGCGTTCTACTTTAGAATGATCGAAAACTGGCGTGAAGTCTTTTGAGGGCCATCGATGAATTTCGCTAAAAATGACAATGTAATGGTTTGGAACATTTACATTTTTAAGAATACTGTTGCTCATCATGCAAAAATAAAGACTGAACCTTGGACAGAATTGAATGCTCTTTCCAACGGTGCCATTTTTAATTGCCAGAGATACCAGATCATTGAGCAAAACCCGTGTGATTAATTAAGTGGCAAAAACTTGACAAACACCATTTTCTCCTGTGATTTGCACCACCTTGATTTGGATCAATCAGCTTTTCACAATTTTCTCATGAGAGACGGTACATTTCTCTTGCCAACAGGCGTTGTTCCAACTCGCTCCGTTTAACGGTCACCTAAAAATAAAATCAATTCCAAAATCCGTCCAAAACGTCAATTTTCCACATAAAAGTGCCCTCCTCGGTGCACGTGGCGCGTGCCATCCTCTGCATTGCACACCATTCAATAGCCCGTTCAATTCTGCACACGATGCTGTTTTCCCCGTGCCGGTCGGACCCCTGGTCACCAAGATATTGCACGGGAACTGGACCCGTGTCGGCCAAAATTAGCCGTTTTCGCCCGATTTCGCACGCCGATTTATACATGTAAAGTCTATGACGCGAATTTGCACTTTTTGAGCACGCGCCACGCGCTCCCTATCAATCCGATCGAGCTGAGACCCCTCAAAGGCACGTCGCGCATCCTTGATCTATAAGTTGTGCAAATTTCACCGGGCTAGGTGCAACGGTCTGGCCTGTAGTCCACGCAAAGCACCACCAAGTCGGGACCTCGGTAACGGACAGACGCACCCTCCTCAAATAGTAATATAGATGCAATAAATATACTAGGATGGTGGGCAAATAAATTTGAAAAATCATGAGCTGCTTGAGTGATGTATCAAAAATGAAAACTAGTCATGCTTATGTCTACATCAACATATTAGAATTAGATTGAGATACCAGTACGCAGTATCTATGCGACCAATGATATTGCTACCCTGATGTATGTATGTACATACTGGAGAGAAGAAGAGCACCTTCACCTCGCGACGAACATACAAGAAATAAATAAGACATACAACAAAAAGTATACCCAAAAATATACAAAAATATGCATACCCATTCACTCTGAACCGCGACCTGCACGAGATGCAGCCTTGCACGAGGCCTTACTATAATAAAGACCAGTATTCGTGTTCTAACACTAGTCGGTAACACAGTGAGCCGCCAATAGTAGAAGTCAGTGGCTCCCCGTTCCCTCAACACTAGCTCCTCATCGACTGATGAAAGCCACGGAGCCCTATTCTCCCTAGTGTTAAAGCTTCAAATCGACTGATGGCTCATCGCCTGACGCTGTTCACGGTAAACATTTGCAACCATTTTGAATAGGTTGTCAGCTGTTTAAGGAAATGTAGACAAAGATTGCGCAGAACATCTCATTGTGAATTAAGATGCTGCTACTAAATCAATATTTGTGTTACAGCATCTAATATGTTGAAATTTGATGTGAAAATGAACTGAAGATTTTCAACAAAACTTACCAGTTGTCTTGCACATGCAAATTTGCATTGAAACGCCTAATTTTGGCTCTTTGAACCCTACGAACAGCTACTGGCTTGGCTCCGATATTATCACCGAATCGGCACTTTTTACCAGCCCTGCCTAAGATCTCGGAAATTTACCGGCCGATTTTCAAAATTCAAACAGCGTTCGATAGCCCCACCGGGGAACTACCTTGTGACCAAATTTCATTGACCGAGGTCAAACCGATGACGTAACAGGTCAGGTCAAAGGTCGGATTTTCACCGTTCACAGGCATTTCAAGAAATGTGTTGTGAAAGCGAGTAAATTGGTAAGTTCTTGAAAACCATCGATGGTACCTTGTTCGTCAAACACATACTTTGCTATCTGAGGTCACTGATACCAGGTCAGGTCACAGAGGTCAGGTCACTGGGGGGTCACATTATGAGAGTGTCGTGTGATACATGTTTTATGGTCCATTTTACATGACAAATGCGATTATTTGGGTTAGGCAGCCTTTGGGGCCAGCTAGGGGGCCAGCTAGGTCACGTTTTGGTGAAAGTCAGGTCAAGGTCAGGTCAAATTAGGTCAACTTTCAAAATTGATATTTTTGCATAAAATGGGTATCGGATCGATGCAGCTCGTCACGGCGAGTCTAATGGAGGTCTTTGTTTTGCCCTACGTGGTCTAGAATTGCCAAAAATTGAGTTTGAAAATTTGACGTCTTCAATTTTGAACATTTTTTTCGCTATTACTTAGCCAAAAAACGAGATATCTATCTGAAATGTGGTATGTAGATAGAGAACGGTAGGTGCTATCACATATATTCCGTTTTTTTTGAAACTCAAAAAAACTTTTGAATTTTTGGCTATTATATCCAAAAAAATGATTTTTATTATTTGTAGGGGTCAAAACTCAAAAATTTCAAAAATCCGAGATTGCAGTTTTGTAGCCCTGTCAATTCTACACCTTATATGTCGGATCATTTTTTCGCATCTTCAAAGCTGTAGGCCTGACAGCTCTTCTCGCGAAGGTCTTTTTTCGGTCGAAAATGGCAGAACATGACGTCATTCTGACGTCAGTTGTGGCCAACCTATCATAGCCTCTGAAAACAAAAATTGGTCACAATGTGTACAATTGATGCCCGGAGGGGTCCTGAACGTTTGATGGCGATATCTTTAGCCTTTTAGGAGATATCGACGAAAAAGGACAGGGGGCTGTTTCGGCCCCTCTACGGGGCGCGGTTTAAACGTCTTCTGCACATATTCCTAAATTCAAAAATACTGCATCGTAGCTAATTTTTATGACTATGAAATATCGCTGAAAATATAGCAAATACGACAATTTACCGAACCCTGCAATGTTGTACGTAACTTCTGTTTATTTTTACCCATTCGTCCACCACAAGTCTCGTCATCCCGTCGCTGTCACCACCCCATGTGAATCCCGTACCGTACCAATCTCGCCCGCTCTCCCTCGATCCCCATCGGTCTCCAGTAGTCGGCCGACTCCCGGGCGCGTCAATTGGCTAATCCGGCGGCTCCCCGGGTCTATCTGCATGCATAACTGGCCACATCACAAACGGGGTGAGTGGGAAGATTGAGTCGCGCTCCCTTGTGCACGAAGAGCGCGCCGACTGACCCCCTCCCTGGGGCATTGTCGCCGTAACAGAGGGGAGGGAGAGAGAGAGAGAGAGAGAGAGAGAGAGAGAGAGAGAGAGAGAGGAGAGAGAGAGAGAGAGAGAGAGAGAGAGAGAGAGAGAGAGAGAGAGAGTCAGATAAGGAAGAGGATGAGGAAGAAGAGATTGGTCAGAGCATGCCCCTCGGCGCTGGGGAAGAAGAGATTGGTCAGAGCATGCCCCTCGGCGCTGGGCATAGCAAGAGGTGATTGGGCAATAGTGATTGGATGCATATACGTACATGTTGCCGTTAATAATAATCATGAGATCGGCAGTGAGTCGTGACGTTTAAATATTGACGCAATTTTATATCCATTTGACACTTGACATTTGACATTTTAGTCTATCATGTTTCTAACGACAGCTAATTTTGATGACTGCTGAAACTATCGACGTGCTTGTTGCTTACTCTACCCTCAGTCTTACATTGAAAAATAGTATTCGTCGTTTCCTCATTTGACTACAAGCTGAATTCATCTAATCGTGAGGACGACTCGTCTCATTCCTCAACACCTCAAACACCAACAAACACCATCAAACAAACACCTCATCCTTCCGCAAACCGTTCACACCGCCAGCAGCCACCACCGTTCGATCCGTGTCCATCCTCGTTTCCGGATTATCGAATAACCATCGGCACCCTCTCCCCTCGGGTAATCATGCGACCAGAGAAGGGTTTGTCGCCCATCGGCGCCGCCGACCCCGGCTCGTGCGCTTCATTAGGTGAGGAGCCGACGGTCGGAAAATTTCCGCGGCGGGGAGCGAGTAACTGGCCGCCGCGCCGGAGGGAGCGGGAACGGGGTTTGAGGAGGGGTTGTGGTGGGTTTATGTGTGGTTTGGAATGGAAGATTTGATGGTGACGTGTGTTTGGATGCACGTAATTACCAGGCGCTGTAATTTTTGGCGGATGTTTTATTGGTAGGTATTGCTTCGAGCGAAATAATCATCGTGTCCATTCACAATAGAACTAGAAGTCTCGAAAATGGAAGTTCGGAAGATAATGTGGGCTAGAAGAAGAAAAAGAAAATGCTAAGAAACTGGAGTAAGTCTAAAAGAAACTCGCTTAGCAGCTAACTTCATTTCAAATAAAATCAAACAAAGCAATCAACCAAAAACAGCAATCAGTCATAAATTAAGTCTGAACTTTCGTGAAGTACAGTCCAAGATTGGCTTCCTTTATTTAACATTATCAAGCATTTTGAGCCACGAGCAAAGGCATGTTTATTCTTCACGTGATTTTTCGTTAGAGGTGGGTTCTATCTCCTCATTGTTCCAAACTTTCGGCGAGGCAAGTATCCTGCTTATGAAAATGGCCCACAAAGTCGCTCAAATGGGAGCATTAATCCCTGTTATTAAATAAGTCAGCCCGCAAAAATGGCAGCGGAAAACCATTAGATGAGCCGACGTGGGCCAATGATGAAGTTCTGCACAAGCGGAGGAAGCTCATTACAGGATCAAATGCGCTTATGTTTGTTGGAAATGAACCGGAGATGTTTTGCTTGGAGGGTATTTTACCACTTAGCAAGTGATATCAAATGACAAGGGGTGAGGTTTTATAAACAACTTATTTTGTCAATCTACTACCTAGTTTTTTGTGCTCTCACGACAATGTTCTGTCTTGAATTTTATTTGCAACTGCAGAGCAACTTCTCGGAAACCGAAAATAGCACACCTTTGAATCCTTGGCAGCTTCAAAGATAGCTTCATTTCGCATCTCTTTCCATTTTTTTTTTTTTTTTGACATTTGTAACTCTTTACAGCCACAACCATCTGGTGTACTGACCGAGGCGCCATGATACATACTAGACATCTCGTGATCTGGTGAGTAGCCACCTGGCAACAAACACCGACCTCCCATCATGCCCCCCTATCTGGCAGCAGGCGTTAGACACCCATTTGGCAGCACGACTCTACCGCCGTCTGTGACGTGGTTATTACGAGTGCGGTAGTTTCGGCGCGGCCGGTCATTAGAGTTGTATTACTGGGTCGCTCCTATGAATGCCTAACGATGCTAATGAGATGGCAGTGCCGCGTCCCACCGAATGCGGCCTAGTGCGACGCCAGAGCCTGGCAATACGGGGCTTTAGCGGTAACGAGCTGCCAAATGGAGGTCTGGTGATTGTTGAATTTCGAATGGTGTTGATTTTTTCATAATAATGATAAATTTATTAGTTCAGGGGAACGTTGTACTAGCCTGGCAGTTGCAACGGGGCATAACCCGCGACCTGGTGGGGGGGGGCTATTTTTTGCCCCCCCCCCCTCCAGACTTTTCGTTATATCTCCAGAACCGCTGCGTCGATCGTCACCAAACTTTCAGTACCCTCCCGGACATCAATTTTACACATTGTGATAAAAAAAATTTCCAAAGGCTATGATAGGTTGGCCGGAAATGACGTCAGAGTGACGTCATGTTCTGCCGTTTTCGACCCAAAAAAGGGTTTCGCGGGAAGAGCTGTCAGGCCTATAGCTTTGCAAATACAGAAAAATGATAAAGACATAAAAGCTGTAGATTGGATAGGGCTACAAAACTGCTATCTCGGATGTTTGAAATGTTTGGATTTTGACCCCTAAAAATAAAAAAATAGATTTTTTTGGATATAATAATCGAAAAATCCAAAAAGTTTTTTGAATTTCGCAAAAATCGGAATATAAGTGATAGTCCTTACCGCCTTCCATCCACATACCACATTTGAGATTGATACCTCTTTTTTTGGCGAAGTTATAGGGAAAAAACTGTTCGAAATTGATGACGTCAAATTTTCAAACTCAATTTTTAGCAATTCTAGACCCCGTAGCGCAAAACAAAGACCACCATTAGACTCCCCGTGACGAGCTGCATCGAATCAATACCCATTTTATTCAAAACTATCAACTTTAAAATTTGACCTTTTTTGGCCTGACCTTGACCTGACCTTGACCTGAACTTCACCAGAAAGTGACCTAAGCCGTACCTGATAGTCTTATAACCAACACCATTGAGTTGGAAATGAAAAATTGGCCATAAAACATGCATCACACAACCTTAGTAAAGTTGGGCTCATGTGACCTCAGACCTGACCTGTGACCTTTGGTGACCTGACCTGTGACCTGACCTGGTATTGCCAGTGACCTCTGATAGCAACATATCTACTAGGCAACTGACGCCCTACCGCTGATTCTCGACAAAATACGTTTTCCTCGGTGTTATAGCGCATTCCATAGAAGACCCGTGAACGGTGAAACATTTCATCTTTGACCTGACCTGTGACGTCATCGGTGACCCCGAGGTCAATGAAATTTGGTTTCCTTCGACAAATTTGACAGGCCTTTCGAACGCCGTTTGAATTTTGCGGATCCGTCCAGTAGTTTCGGAGATACGAGGGGGGGGGCAAAAAATAGCCCCCCCCCACCAGGTCGCGTTATAAACAGACCCCACCAGGGCGCGGGATAAGAGAGGTATTGAAGTCTCATCGGTGATGCTGCGCGTAACGCATGTAACACCTAAATTGCCGGAGCTCGGGCATTGGTCACCCACCCTTGCAATTTATTTCCAACGACCACTTCCCGTCGCAAAATAAAACCTTCTAAAAACATATCCAATCCCTCTCCCCATACGAGTCCAAGTCCGCGGCGATTTTCTCTCGGGCACCTCTGCTGCGCCGATCGCCCGTAATGTCTCGTGACCCCTCGTCGCCGGCTATGTCGATGTCGATCGGCCTGGGGGCATTTGGAGCGAGCTCGCGCCCCGTGCGACGGGGGAGCGGCTGCAGTCTGGGCACGTGCGAGCAGAATAAACTGGACCGAACGCGGGTGTCTAGCCGACAGGCTCCCCTCCCCGGCGGTCGTTAGCCGGCACGCCAGGTGAGTTGGGGAGAGGGGGAGAGAGGGAGAGAGGGATGGATTGAGGTGGGATGGCGAGAAAGTTAGTGTAATGGGAGTAGGTGGAAGGAGGGGGAGAGGGATGGACAGAGAGAGAGAGAGAGAGGGAGAGAGAGAGAGAGAGAGAGAGAGAGAGAGAGGGAGAAAGAGAGAGAGAGAGAGAGAGAGAAGAGAGAGAGAAAAAAAAAACAGGACAGAGACAGCACGCATGCTGTTTTGCTGGCGTAACTTGTGCGACAGCGCCGCCAATAATCTGTCATAATGTGATATCCATTTCTGACAGACACATTAGCGCTGCTAATGCCCTGGTACTGAGAATTGTCACCAGCGGGAGACACCACAGGTAGGAAAATACCATTAATGTAATGACAGACCGTAATTTGTTTTGTACTCGAGCCACGTTTGGGTTTGACGTTTTTTATTGGATAATGTGGTTTGCTTAGTCACTTATATGAGTAATGTAAATGCATTAATTATTTGTTATGTGTTTGTATATTTAATCCGCGAAAAATGCAACGAGTCTTATGAGAGGGACAGCGCTTTTTACAGTTTTTCTATTTTGCTGTATTCGTTATATTTTTTATCGCTAATCATTCATCGAGCATGATGAATTCTGCCGTAGAAATGCATTAATTTTCCATTTTCTCCATTCTCAAATATTGGCTTTCACTCTGCATCTGTCACAGAAGTCAAAATCACAGAAGTACCTATCACAATACACAGAAACAAAAGTCAAATAAACCGTTAATATAAAAATCATCCCTCACGTTAACCCTTTCTACCCAATGATAGTTGGTAACCAAGCTCCAAATAGAAACCACGGCCCTCTTTGATAGCATATCACCAATTCCTCAAAACGCGCCCGTTTCTCTTTTGCATCATTACTTCGTTTCTCTTTTACATCATCACGGTCCGTCCATGCCGAGCGGCGGGCACCTGCCGGCGCCGCAGCCGCCTGCGGCCGTAGGCTGTCCCGCAGGACAGGCGTGCGCTGCGGGACGGCATCCTCCGCAGGCGGCCGGGATACTGTCCTGCTCGGGCGCTGCAGTTACCCGTGTCTTATTGCGATGTTTTCAGAAGAAAGCTTTAGCTGTTATATAGTAGTGTTTTGAGCGATGAATAGGTATTGGTTATATAGGATATCACAGCAAAGCAGCTGCTAAGAGTTGTATGCTGAGTTTTTGACATTTTCATCGTGGAAAAATATTTTAAAAATGCGTTTACTGGTGGACTTTTTTGTTACATTGCAGCTACCTTCCTGTAAACATGTTTTTCCTACTCAATTTCCTATAATTCTGTAATGATTTCTACGGTTTCACTGGGCATTTCAGGTAGTCCATTTGTTATCAGTCTGATGATTATTTACAGGCAGCCAGTCGAATTCAGACACTACTTCTCTGGGGCGAGTGGGATTCAGCCCCATCCCACTCTCACTTGAGCCAAACACCAGGCTTACCCAACAACTGATGAACAAGTCCCAGGGTCGTAGACCTGTCTGGGGCCTCTGTTCTGGCGAGAAACTCTCCAGAAGGCAGTTTCGCGCGCGAACCGCCCGCTAAACCGATTATCCGAGCGAACAAAGGCGGGACCAGGTGCGGAAAGCCTCAAAACACCGCTGAATTTTGGCGCCAAGTTTTGCCGCGCCAAGCAAGAGCATCGTGACTCGATTAGAGGGATCGAAGGCTGAGGTGGCTTGGAAAGAGAGAGGGAGAGAGAAAGACAGAGACAGGGACAGAGACAGAGACAGAGGTAGAGAGAGAGAGAGAGAGAGAGAGAGAGAGAGAGGGAGGGAGGGAGGGAGGGAGGGAGGGAGGGAGGGAGGGAGGGAGGAAGGGAGGGAGAGGGAGAGAGAGAGGGAAGGAGGAGAGAGATAGTAGCATGGACATGGACAACAACAGTCAGTAGCATAACATGGACAAGAACAGTCTCACTTTGACCTTTTTCTCTGCATCTCTCTCTCTCTCTCCCTCTCTCTCTCTCTCTCTCTCTCTCTCTCTCTCTCTCTCTCTCTCTCTCTCTCTCTCTCTCTCTCTCTCTCTCTCTCATTCAGACGACACCCCAGCCCGTGCCGATGCGGTTCGTCCCCACCGCCACCGCCTCCTTCTCTGATGTCTACTGATACCTTCAGCACGTGGCCTTCTTCCCAGCATTGTTGTTTTCTGACAAAATAACGGAGGGCGCGCCTGCGAACGGCGGTTCACACGCTTCCTCCCCCTTGGAACCCTCCCCCTCCCGCCTCCCCACGACCGTCGTCGACGGCGTCGTTGTAGTCGGCGTTCCTTGTTCTCCGTCAGTGGGTGACAACCAGTTGCAGGCCGAGACGGGAAATGGTGCGACGGTGCATAATTTACGCAAATTTAGGGCCTACGTATTTTGAATGGTTTGGAACTTGTTATTTGTCTTTACACCAAATTACGACTGGTCTGGAATATTAATGATAGTTTTCAACCTACCTCTGAGCTATCGGTTTTCATGTCTGGATAGAAGTTAGGAGTTTAATGACGGTGATGTGTACTTTAGGCTATATTTATGATGCCCTGATCGTCGAACATCATGGAGGAGCACGTGGAAGCTAAGTCAGTTACCCAAGAAGTGCTCTTGCCTGAGCAAACACACTTCAAAATATATCCAATCAGACTTCTGACAAGTAGTACTAATTCCAGGAGAATATCCTCAGGGAACAAAAAATTCTTGTTTGACACCCGAGATCTCAGCTTCGTTCACCAGCAGCGTCTTGTTGAGACCGTCCGCTATGGTAGCTTTCTTACGATTCCCGAGGTGATAGTAACTTTGGGACTCGTCTGCCAGGAGGAGGGGTAGGAGAAAAAGCAGGCCGGTGTGGAGAAGAAATCTAAGGTAAAATTTGTGCTAAAATTAAGGTACTGAGCTTTTCCTGTATTTGGAGTCATAGATGAAAATAGAATATCCAAATCGTATCATTATAACCATCGCTGGAATAGCATTTCACACACTAAAATGTTCTTTCATTTACATCGCCAGTTGTCAAATTTGTAATTCAACTCGTACCACGTTTCCATCCTGTTGCAAGTTGAATGCATTCCAGCAAATCGTCGATGACAAATCCTTGTCCCCTTACTCCAACCAAACTCCGTCGCAATACAAACATTTCAATCACTCGAACAGAGTTCTTGACAACTCCGGTTCGATCAACAAACCGAGCAACTCAAACTTCAATTCACCCTTTCTTCAACGCGGCGCCGTTTTAGACAAACGCACAGCGCCCGGTCGACTTCGAGTGTTTGCTCAATTTTCCCGCGCGCGCGCCCGAGCGCGAACAAAGGAGCGCGCGCCCCGGCGGCGCCCCCGGGGACACGGGCGAGTCGGCCGCGCGCGGAATTACGTTACGGCTGCGGCGCCCGGCTGTCTGGCAGCGCTGATGGACTGGTCGGCACGTGCCCGGCGGCAGAAAACTGGCCGGAATGTCGCGAGGAATTCGTGCGGAATGGTGTCGGAATGTGAGCGGGAGGTGGGGGTGTGATGATGTGGTGGCATTGGTCGAATGTCACAGAAAGTTATTTGACACTGAAATAATCAATGAATGATTGGGATCAATGTTTTTTTTTTTTGGTGATCCAGAATGGTGGTCCAATTTATGACCATCCTTCGCCGTTCATTTACTTATGATGTTATTTTACACATGCCTGTCATATGTTGTGCTTCGGCAAACGCTTTTTGCCTGTGTGTAAAATTTATTTAATGGTATAATTGTGGTTGGTGTCATTTGTAAGTATATGGAAAATTAGACAAATATTTTAGACATTTTTCTGAACATCATAACCATGACCAAAACGCCCCGCGTGCGCCTACTGTTCACTATTAGCTATAATGCATAGCCAAAACATCGACTACACTTGCAAGCAATTCTCATCGATATTGTTCAATACTCTCGTGATCAAGACTTACGATCACTTGAAGGCAAGCCATTCAGACGTCCGGTGAACGACTTGTCTGGCGCTCAAGCGAAACACGCAACATGAATGCGAATAATCCGATCTACTGGAGGAGGGAAGTTTGCGATCCTTTGAGATCCTCGTCGGAGCTCGAGCGTCCCATAAATTATTCAGCGATAATCGAAAATGTAAATTCGCGCCTGAAAGAGGCGAACCATTCAAATGGAAATGGCATCTGGTCCCGGTGTCGTTATTTCTCTTTATCGCGGAAAACTAGCGCGAGCAGGCGACTCGTGCGTTGCGTACTGCTGGTCCTACACCCGGCGGTAACAGTCAGCGTTTCATCCCTTGGGAAATGTGATTGGCTCGACTGGTTCTGGCAGCTTCAATTGCTGACAGCGCCGCGGGGAACACGGCTACTAAATACCTGCGTCGAAACAGGCGCGGCAGGCGCTGTTCAAAGTTAAATTGGCCGACGGCAGGAGACAGGCACAGCGGATGTTTCGGAGGGGAAATTGAAAAGGGGAGGCCGCCCCACATGACTGGGGATTGCTAGGAAATGTTGAACAGTGTGATGGGGCGGTGGAGGTAGTTTAGTATGCGTGTGACATTCGGCGACTCTGACGCACTTGTCGCACAAGAAAGGGGTGTGGTGAATTCATAACAGCATGTGGAGCCACTTTGTATGAGTATGATGGAATTTGCAGACGGTCGTTATGGTTTCACTTTTCACTTGTTTCAATAAGTGTCATGTATTTTTGCCTTCAAAGGGGTCCATTTAGAGCCAATGTGATGCAAAGCTTTGATTTGTGATTTAGCTCATAGTTCCCTATCCAATACATTCAGCTTTAAACCAATACTGCGGTGGTATTATTCGCTTCTATCTCTGCTTGCACGTTCCACCTGAGCAGTCACGTCGCCGGCATTAATCAGCCTCTTTCTACCTCCCCTATAGCCCGCTCTCCTTCCCCCTTCACCTCCGCTGCCGGCGTCACATTATCCCGCTGCTCTCACTAGGAAGCCCGCTGCTACACCTGTAGTATTGTTTCACCGCCCCTCCCCCTAATTAGGCGTTTGCTGCGCGGCGGTGTGTCGAGCAGCCCAACGAGCCGTTGCCATGGTAACGGCTTGGATCAACACGGATCAAAAGCGCCGCCGGGGTAATTGTTTTTGCAGAGGAATACTTACTGTGCGTTGAGAGGCCGTTAGTGTGGGCTTTGGGTCCCCTGAGGCCCTAGAGGGGATAGGGGATCGATAGTTTGATCAAAGAGATGGTATGGAAAGGTCGAGCTGGTAGAGCTGAATACCTGGATAGTGTTGGGACAAGGAGAGACGGAGATGTAGGACAGAAACGGGAGACGGAGACGGAGATTAAACGGAGACGTAGACGGAGATGGAGTCTTTGAACCACGAAGAGCAGCTGCTGATCGCCAGCATTAAGCAGGCAAAGCAACTGGGGCATTCCACGTCAAATCGAACAAAAATCGGCTGTTTTGCACCTTACCATCAGCGATTTCATTAGAAATTTGTGAGCAAGTTCCTGTGTCGCCCGGAACATTACATTGACGTTTTTTGCACATTCTGACCACAGGTCTTCTAAATATAGGACATCGAATTTTTACAAAATGTTGCATCTTTATATTTTTGAACGACCATAACTTTGGTTGTACTTGTTTCATTTGAATGAAATAAACCTTACCGTTTAGGTAATTTCTTAAGCATTTGTTTAGAATTGCATCTACTTAAATATATGACCTTGAAATTTGCTTAGCTTTGTTCTTAAGCACAAAAATTGAAATAGCAAAAAACACGTCACCTTCGATTTGGCTAATTTTCATATATTTCATTGCCTAGCATATTCTTAACAACCTGTGAAAAAATTAGAGTGGGCCATTCATAAGTTTTGAAGAAAATGGCACATATGCAAACGTATGTTAGCACGCGCAGTGGAGGGGGAAGAGTGAATTTCGCCCCACCCCTCCTGTGTTTCGCCAATATCTCATAGTATTAATGCGAAATTAATTATAGCTACCTGTCCAAAATTGAATTGCACATCTCATCGTGCAAGCAAGAAGAAAATCGGTTCACAACTGGTCTAGTAATAGCGGTGTAAAGTGAACATCCTGTCGCCGCGGCGACGCGGCGACTCGGCAGCCGGCGCCGACCGCTAGCCGCCGCCTGAATTGTAGACTGTGCCGGGACGGAACGGATCGGTTCCGTCTTTACATCGCGCTCCTTACCGCTGATTACGTTCGATTCGCGTCAAATTTTGTGAGAAGACTAAGAAATGTACAGGCAATCTTATGGTGTAAGAATTTTGAAAATCGGTTGGTAAGCAATTGAAACATGAACGTGTAAACACAAAATTGTGATTGCTGCGTTTCCCGCGTCGGCCGATCCCGCCTCGGCCGGCGACATGTTACTCTTAGCAGAGGCCAGGGGCGGCGCCACGGGTTTTCGATAGGGGGGGACGGGGACTGTAGCTGTCCGAAAATCCCAAAAGTAGATACTGATCGTGTATGCAAAAAAAAGAAAAAACGAGGCACGTAACGCCGCGAAACTTGGCAAAGCCCAAAACACATCGAATGGTGCATCCCGTTTCCAAACTTATCCTAGGACACCTAAGATCGATCACCTTTTCAAGCATCCTTGCCTCTAAATCAAAATTTGCAGTCTTGCCAACTCAAAGCTGGTTTCCTACAAGCTGCGAATTGCTTAGGGATACTGGCCGCGTGGCCGAGTGGATTGGGTGTCCGGCTGGAAATCCGGAGGCGGGAAGTTCGCGACCGGCCGGTCAGTGTCGAGTAGCAGTGCCAACTATTCTTACGTTTCGTACTTTCAAATTTTCGATCTTACGTCTGGTCAGCTTCATGGCTTCGCCATCATAAAGTCATGGAGGAAAAGTGGGAATGTCTTCTGCTCTGACAAGTGCGCCAAAACTGCAATATAATTTCAGAATCATGACATCACCACCTGATCCATATGCAACGGGCAGGGTGCAGCTAATGGCTAGCCGTCAGTGCCCAGTGGTCATGTCATTGGCGGTCACTCAAAAGGTCATGCTAGGTCATGGAAGGTCACCAGCCGTTATTTGATCACACTTTCTGATGGATTTTACTTACCAAGAGCTTCGCGGGAAAAAACGAGCGCATGCCGCATGCACCGTTGAAAAAGAATTGAGTGAAAGGGTCTCAGGTCCGGCGGCCTCTGCAGGTGAAATGCCCCAGGGTAGGATTCCGGTCCTTGTTGATTAACTTCGTCAAAAATGGCAGTAGAGCTGTGATGTCGGCACCATTGTGTTCGTCATGATCGAGCTGGCACGACCTGCATCGTTCTCATATTCACCCTCCAATCGTAACAACACAGCATGGGGATTGGCAAATGGCGGGGCACCCTCTTTGGGAGGTAATGAAGGTCTCTGGAAACTTCATCCCTAATCTCTTTAGCATTAGTGGCTCTCCTTATGGAACAGGTTTCTTGACTGGTCTGTTTCACCCCAGAATTCAAAGACTAGTCAAGGTAAAACCGAGCGCACCACAGTAAGCACAATTTGATAAGCTGGTGTATCTCAGTTTCCATGTAGAACCTTTCACGTATCACGTACCTAAAACACTTTCGTGCACTCATGCAAAAGCAACTGCCATGTTTCAACAGCTGGTAATGGCATTTTCACAGCCGCTGACGTAAGAAGGGGAGGGGGGGCTCGATTAGACCCCCAGCCGTTCGGCCGCCGACCGAACTTAGTTTTGCAGAAAAAAAAACGAGTGCTATCGAACCCCTTGACGAGAGGGAGCCGATGCTACCCAATTATAAGGTCTTGGGCTACTGCGTGCTTTTTTGGTCCTGCCTGTGATCTATCCGAACACTTCTCCCCACAACTGCTGGGGTTAAATGGCATAGATTTCAAATGGTTCCTGTGGTAGAACTGCCATGCTTGAATTTGACTAATTAAGAATGGAAAATATCAATATAGTAACGGAAATCTATGGAATTTCAGTTAACTTGGTTTTGTCGGCAATGGGGTCTGGCAGTGGGGTGGGGAGGTAATAACCCTGCCTGGCGCCCCAAAAGGGGGGGGGCACGATCCCCGAGGCCCTGCCGATCACCTTATAGGCATCACAGCTCCACACCTTTTGCAGATGGCCAGGACCCCCTGCGATACATCCCAACAGCAATCTTTATTCAGAACCTGCCTTGATTAACCAACGATGCATTAAATGCGACGGATAACTTTACAATGCATTATTATCAACTATTGAACGGGCCTCGCCGATAGGGGGGTACTGTACCCCCCTAACTTTCGATAGCGGGGGACCTGTCCCCCCCGTCCCCCCCGTTGGCGCCGCCCATGGCAGAGGCCTCTTGCACCAAACTACCTAGCTAGGTAAAATCGAAAAAACCGGTTTCAGAATAAGCTAATCTAACGGTGGTAAATTTGTTTGCAATAGCCCAATGCATAATCCTACATGTGCTTGCTGAATTTTGCACGCAAATTGTTACATTTGAGACTTGGACTGGGTATACGATGCAAAATAATCCAAGCATTGGTGCAAGAGGATTTTGGTGCAAGAGGCCTCAGGTCTCTAACTGCCATATTTATAATTGGATTAACTAGAAATTCCCCATACATACTCAAAAATGTATATTCTTTCGTATAGTGAAGATTAAAAGACGTGAAGATATCGTTGCGTGATAATGTTTTTGTTGAATTTTTGGCTTCATGATGCATTTCCACACGGCTCAAAATTCACTGCAAAATACCGTTTGCCTGAGACACTTTTACTATGGAACTTGAATGCTTGACTACGATGACTATGTATTTTCATTCTCGCAGAGTTTGGGATATCACTAATCAGCAGTCATTCATTTCAGAAAGTGTACACAAGCAAGCATGTCTGGACTCTGTCTTTCAAGGTCACGCGCGGTTGCGTGATGTTGATGCATGAAAACGGCGTTTGCCGCGAGAGTTATGAATGGCCCACTCCAATTTTTTTCACAAATGGTTAGGAACATTGTGACGGACATAATATGTAAAAATTACCCGGATCGAAGGTGACGTGTTTTTTGCTATTTAAATTTTTCTGTTTTAATTCAAGGTCAAATGCATTTCAAGGTCACTTCAATTTAATTTTATAATTAAAAATCAAAGCCCTATCAATTGCCTACAAGACCCTGTTAATATCATTTTGATACCAGAAAAGGAACCAGAGTAATAGACATTTAAAAAATTGATGTGTGGCATTTTTGGCTATATTCGATGACCTATATCTCAGCGATACTTTATCAAATTTCGAAAATATTATACGTAACTCAGTTTTGAACCATGCCCAGTCTGCCTACAAATTTTCAGAAAAATCGAAGGGGATGGCGGATTTCGGTGTTTGATTTGACGTGGAATGCCCCAACTACTTGTTTCTGATCAAAATGTCAGTTGTGCCAATGGTATGTAACTTTATTTATAACTTCTAACTGTTTCCCTGTTCCGTAAACGCACTTCACCCCTTTCCTTACCCCCACTTCTCCCCCTTCCCCCACTCCCTTCTCCCCAGCCTCCCCCCCCCCCCACCACCGCCGGCCTCAATCTCCGCCGACATGTATCGGCCGTGTGACAATGCCGCGGAATTGTCCGGATCACGGGAACGGCCCCCACCGTCCGATAGGGCCCGGTCGGTCGGCGTCCGCCGCTCAGATCGACACACGAAATAAATGGCCGCCGGCGATATACCGATTCAGCCGGGTAACCGGGAGAAATGGTCGGTCCATTTTCGACGGCGCGCGTGCTGAAACTGAGGTGTGCTGCGGGAGGTGAGTTGGATGTTTGGTTTTGCTGAGCTAGCACGCGTGTCGACTGTTGAGTTGGAGATCGTTAAATTGGACTAACAAGTTGTTGAGGTATGATGTAAGTTGAGGTGGGTTTTGTTGAGTTCAGCTGAGCCGATATTTTCGTTGATGATGTTTGTTGGGACAACGAATGGTTTTATGAGACGAAGCCTGAAGATGTGTTAGGGTTCAGGCAGGTGCATTTGCTTGATGCAAAAAAAGGAGATTATTTTGTAACTCATTTGACTACGGGATTGTTGTTGGGTTTGTCGATCATGTAAATGATCAGGATGGCCGAGGTTAACAAGAACCTGGCCAAGATGATAGCAAGATTCTGTTGACAGCATCATGAGGTGCGTGGTGAGTGGTGAGAATCTCTTATCGTTGAGCTGCTGCCGGCATGTGTATTTTGTAATCAAAGAAGTCCTTC
>NW_024883722.1:0-50337 GCF_019059575.1 Amphibalanus amphitrite
TCACTCAATACAACATAAACCATAGCACCACGAGCTTCCAGCGTCAATTCCCCGTAGTCCTTCCCCGTACGGCCAGCCCAGCCTGAGCCAGCGCGACTCGAGTGTGGTAAGTAATTACCGCCGTGTTATCTGATAACGATACTGTGCCGCAGCACACCGGTGTGATGCGGCACAGTCTACCTCTCAGGTACTCAGGCGTGAATCACTGCGGTTGGGCGGCTGGGCTGGCTGGACGGCGTGGGGTAGGGCGGGTCGAGTGTGGAAATACCACTACAGCTACAGGACAGAATACCACTACAGCTACAGGACAGAATATCACTACGGCTATAGAAATGTTACTACAGCTTCAGAAACACTGCTATAGCTTCAAAAATACCTACCGCTACAGCTGACTGCTATTGCGCTACTATATTGCCAGAACGGTTAAGTGTATTACCAAAAAGCACGAATTGTACACATGTTGTTTTAATAACAATCAAAGTATCGCACATGGGGGTTTATGAGCTCGTAGCGATAAAATATACGATGCAGTTGCCCTATCTTGCCTTCTTACGCCAACATTGCTACGGCTTCCGACTTTTGCAGTGCCTGGGTACGGGATTTTACGAGCCACGAGACACTTCTCACAGTACAACTGCTCTTTCTTACATCCGCGTAGTCACTTGAAGTCGACATTGGGGCTCTTGAGCAGATGACTAGCTGATTTGTCTCGCATTCTTCATAGGTACTCACTACAGAATTCCCAGCTAAGTCCTCTGATACCCCGTCTCAAAGTTCTCTTAAAGACCTCTCCTGAAAAGAATGTGACTATCTATACCGGTGGCAGCCTTCAACCACCGCCCAACGCTAAGAAGCGAACAACGTTCAATTTATTAACCGACCACTCCCACTCGGCGGGGTCCTGTAACGTCATCCATATAATCAGCTGAACTCTGCCCCGAGCATGGCTGGAGGGCGGTTCGTGCTGTACGATGTGCGGGTAGTGTTGGACTTTGACCGGGTCTGGTTTGCTACTGAGCTGAAGGAACGGTTAGCAGTGACGTACACGTAATTAGTCACTGACGTAGACGTAATTACTGATAGAACTTTGGCGTGTTAGATTAGTTCATTCAGTTCTGTATGGAACAGTTGCTACGTGAAAACAGAAAGCAGATCGGTACTGGGGTGCGCAATGGCATTGGTCTACACGTAAGTGCTAAGAAAGTGCATTGTTGCAATGTAGATCAAATATGTTCCTTGGCTCTTAAAAACGCAGTATACGTAAAAAGTAATAAAAAGGAATGGAAAAGCGCTCCAAATTACGTTCAACATGTCAAACTTACCTTGCTTAGAATCATGGTGTATGTAAGTACTACGTAGTCACACGAGTATATCTAAAAACTTCAAAACAAACAGAGGCTTCGGCCAACCCTTTGCAGATATTATCTAACGGAGATTGCGGACATGTGTTTTACCCCGATGTGTTTGACCGCACAGCAGGATACCTTCGAAGCCAATTACCATCACATAAACCAAGCATTCCGTTCTTATTAGCCACCCGCACAAACATTAAAATCTCAAGCTTACTGAACGGTGACCCTGCCCAGATATGGCAGCATTCCTACCCATATCAAATACCTAGATATGGCAGCAATGCGGATCTGCATAACAACATCGATACGGCACAGAAGCATTACGTGTGACTGTGCTACAGTGACTTTACAAGGATAAAGGTCAGCAATGACAACAGTAGTAGGTCCTTACAAGGGCAATTGATATGTGAGGAATTCGAGTAGCGGGTGGGCAATCCGCTGATATTTTTCACCTGACGTCATCAGTTGCTATCGAAGAAGAAAACAGGTGAAATATACGGGTTGCAGACATTATATATACGGGAAAGTAGCACTTTATATGCTACGAAGTGTTACAAAAACGCGTGAAACTGGATCAAACCACAACACTTTATCATTAGGCTCGTATTTTGTCTGACGCTTACATACCGGTTCTATCTGTTTCGTTTGAAATCGTACGAGTGTGGGACCTTTATGATCTATAAATTTATCTCAAAACATGCAAGATTTGCCGTATTTAACCCTCGCCCGTATAGGGGGGGGGGGGGGCAGGGCAGGGTCGAACGGACCCCTCTCGGTTTTTCGCGAATAACTCGCGTAAAAGCGGCCGATCGCGACGAAACTTTCAGTACCCTCGCGTTAATCAATTTTACACCTACCCTGAAATTTTCATGACCCTGAACCTAAGGACATTTGACCTGTGACCTACTTTTAGAGACCATGTTTGGCCGGAATCGCGATTCGGCGTATGTCGGCTCGCATTAGCAGCGCGTTTGCAGTCTTTTCGTCGTTTTAAGCGTTCAAACATGGGATATGATGTAAGATGTTGTTCCCATGCATGGGGGTGGGTGTCAAGGTCATCGGAAGGTCAAGTCAGGTCATTGACCTTTGATGACCTCGGTTCACTTTTTCGAGTTTTACATATTTCTAGGCCTGTTTTTGGAGCTGAATTCGAATTTAGCAACCATATTCACATTTACGAAGTAGTTTTGGTGCCTTCGTAGCATGTTACGAAGCTGTCAGAGGCGGTTGCCACCTACTACGAATACCCTTACTGGTTGACCTGACCTGACCTGACCCGACCTGGCCTAAATGCATGAAGATATCATCTGTGATCAAAACTAACATGATATTCGTGATCAGCACCCCGAAAACCCCCATAGCAGCCACGCTTTACGACTTTCTAACAGGGCCCGATTTTCCCGACTTTTGGGTCATTGACCTGACCTGGAAGGTCAACCAATAACCTAGGACCTTAAAGTGGGGTATCATTGGCTTCCTCTCGTCACGGGCAACACGCTCGTTTTTTCCGCGAAGTTCTAGCTCGATCAGGGGCGAAACGGCAAGGGAGGTGGGTCCAACGGACCCCCCCCCCCCTTATACGTTCGCGGCTGGAAAAACACCAAAACGGGCGAGGGTTAAGTCATCCTACATGACACGGAGCTATGCTCCGTGTCAACCTCCCAATAGGCAGTCCTGAACATACCAAACAGGGTACACAAACAGGTCTCATGAAATTAAGTTATCGCAATGAACCCTTGGGTAAGTGACTCATATACACTTCTTCAAAACGGCATGATTAGTTCGAGAATTCGGGATGGTTTTGGTCACTTCTGATTCCCCAAGTGACTCAATGTTTTGGTCCTCAGAGACCTAACACATGGATTAATTTTTATGTTTTATACATACGTACGGCTTGTAAAATGTGCCGCACAAATACAGCCAGAACAGTGTGTGGTTCATGACAGCATGACGTAGATAATTTTTGATACAATTAATACTGCTGCAAGACAAGGCACTTAATTTTTCATATTTTATTTCCATGATGTAAAAAACCATTGGGAAGAAGAGAACCTATCAGCAGTTAGTAAACTGAGTCACATTGCACTAAAATCATGCTGGAGCTCCCTCTCTCTCTCTCTCTCTCTCTCTCTCTCTCTCTCTCTCTCTCTCTCTCTCTCTCTCTCTCTCTCTCTCTCTCTCCTACCCTCTCCCAACAACCCACCCCCCCTCCACCCCGAGCCCACCCAGCCCGCCCAGCCTGCCGGGGCCATATTTCATCATACCCCCTTCCCCTCCCCTCCCCTGCCTGGGCGTCGGGAAGTCTCCAGTGCAGAGCTCTGTCGACAAGTCGTCAATAATTTCCGGGCTCGGTTTGGGTCATGACCCGGCGACGGTTCATAGTCATGGGTCATCAGGGGTTGGGGAGAGGGGTCATCGGGAGTGGGGAGAGGGGTCATCGGGGGTGGGGAGAGGGGTGGTCTTGGGGGGAGAGAGAGCGGTGGGTAATTTTGGAGGGAAGGGGAGGAGAAGGAACTGGAAAATAGAGGAGGGAGAGGGAGGGAGGGAGAGACAGAGAGAGAGAGAGAGAGAGATAGAGAGAGAGAGAGAGAGAGAGAGAGAGAGAGAGAGAGAGAGAGAGAGAGATAGAGACAGAGAGAGAGAGAGATAGAGAGAGAGAGAGAGAGAGAGAGAGAAAGAAAGAGAGAGAGAGAGAGAGAGAGAGAGGAGAGGAGAGAAAGGAGGAAGTTGAAGGGAGGTGGCTAGATGAGCGAGAGAGAGGGTTGGGTCACTTATCATCCTGGAAGGAAAGGGAAGAGGAATGGAGGGAACGATGAGAACAGAGTGAAAGGAAGCTGAGAGGCAAAAGGAGAAACGGTCGCTGTTTCTTGGGTTATGATAACCATTGGCTCATGACCGCATATTAAATGGTAGATGTGATCAGGTTTTCATGCCAAATTTATGAACACAATCCTTATGGCTCGCCTGCCACAGTGTCACCCATACCCTTGACCCCCTCCCCTCCCCCTCCCGTCGTCACTGTCGACAGCCTCCCCCCCCCCCCCCCGAGGCCCGGGAGTTCCATCGTCCCGGGGCTCGGGGGGGGGGGAGGGGGGAGGGGAGCAGTCATGTTGCAAGATTATTGACTACTGCCTCATCAGCCAGTCGCCGCTGCAGCCCGGAGACCGTAACGAGCATGTGGGGGGGGGGGGGGATTGTACCGGGTTCTTTGCATAACTGAGGTTCCAGCAGCGTCGACGGTTTCATTTGTATTAACGGTTGAAGCGGGGATGCCCCAGAAACATTACTGAATAATGCTTTAGATTAACGACAAGGGAGATTACCAATTGTTCTAATATTCATCTTCAAAGCCATTTTCTAATTGTATTTGAAGGAGCTCGTCAGGCAGTATTAATTAGCTACTAATGTACCACTAAAATACACAAAACACGCATGATTGTTGCATTCAGAAATCGAAATACCAGTTTCCACATTCTAATGATTAAACAAACAGAGGCCTCTTGCACCAAAATACCTAGCTAGGTAGAATCGGCAAAATACCTACCTAGTAAAACTACCTACGGCGGTAACTTCTCTTGCACCATCCTACCCAAGATTACCTTACTACATCCTACCTACCTACCTAGGTAAATTTGACAGCTCGCGTTTTTAAGATTTGTTTTGATTGGCTGTTCGGGGACGAATTATTTGTGGGCGCAAGCAAATAGTAAGTAAAAAAACTAATAAATGGAATAATGTTTTTTTAAAATATATACTTTGGTATTATGAAATCATATTTCATTTATGTAAATACCGATGAAAGTTGTCTAGATATTAAATTGTTTGAGCAACTTAGCTTCGTTTCCATGGCAACGAGTGAGTCTTCAACTTGGCTGTTTTGTTACGGAGGTTTATATCGCCTTGGTACGGAGAAGCACCTCTGTGAGCCCATGGAACATTTGGTCAATTGAATTATTATTCACTCATAAAGCATTGATTTATCATTGCCTAACATTTCGTAATGCCTAATTAACATAAAAATACCCGTGGATTACCATGTATTGTGCCTATTGTTACACCTTTTTGCATTTGAATTCAACCATTCGCCATAACTGTTTGAGGAGCCATTTCGACAATCGGCCTTGAGCACAACTATTCCGGCGTGGTGTGTTTCATTTCAGCCATTCAGCAAAACAGATTGAACACTGAAATGAGCGATCTGCAAAACAGTTTAACAGTTCGCCAGACTTCGGCATAGAGGGAGCCAGCTCGGCATATGACGACTAGTTTCGACCATTGACGATTTGTTTTGCACAATGTTGAACCATTCGTTCAATGTCGAGTTCTAGAGGAAGATCGCCGAATAGTGTTGCACAATGGTGATTCTTTGTGACAAACCGCCCATTTGCAGCGCCACCTATATGGCGAATGTGTACAAACGTTTTGCCCAATGGTCAAAAGCTAATGCAAAAAGGTGTACTAGTTGAATCATTTTACCTAAGGTTTTGCTAGTTATTTTCAAAGCCCGAGTTTACCGTCAAATCGTCAAAAATTCCTCCGCGAGTACTACTTCCCGGCTTTCGGTGCAAGAGAAAAACAGGCGGTCGGACTTTAACAATTGGTAAGTCAATATGCCGCTCGGTAGAATTTCTAGATAAATTTTCACGGTAGCGTTTTTTGGTAGGTAGTTTGGTGCAAGAGAATCTAGGTAAAATCGGAATTTACCTAGGTAGGTAGTTTGGCGCAAGAGGCCTCAGCACGCATCGAAAACAATTTCTGCCACAAATCCACTAAGCCAGAGCCAAACCCAACCCTTCCCATACACCAAAGCTCAACGTGAGAACTCAACTCACCTTCCCGTTAACCCACTACCGAGTGCGGCCTTCTCACAAATGCGCGTAAATCTCACCTCCCAGGAATATGTAGACCTCGCCGCAGCGCGGACGAGCTAGGAATCTGAGGCCTCTTGCACCAAAATACCTCGCTAGGTAGAATCGGCAAATTACCTACCTAGTAAAACTACCTACGGCGGTAACTTCTCTTGCACCATCCTACCTACCTACCTAGGTAAATTTGACAGCTCGCGTTTTTAGGATTTGTTTTGATTGGCTGTTTGGCGACGAATTATTTGTGGGCGCAAACAAATAGTAAGTAAAGAAAACAATTAAATGGATATTATTTTCATTAATATACATTTTGGTATTATGAAATCATTTTTCATTTACGTAAATACCAATAGAAGTTATTTTGATATTAAATTACTTGAACAAATAAGCTTCGTTTCCATGGCAACGAGTGAGTCTTCAACCTGGCTGTTCTGCTACGGAGGTTTATCGCCTTGGTACGGAGAAGCACCTCTGTGAACCCATGGAGCATTTGGTCAATTATATTATTATTCACTCATAAAACATTGATATATCATTGTCTAAACATTTTGTAATGACTAATTTACATAAAAGTACCCGTGGATTATCATGTATTGTGCCTATTGTTTCTAATTGAATCATTTTACCTAAGGTTTTGCTAGTTATTTTTGAAGCCCGCGTTTACCGTCAAATCGTCAAAAATTCCTCCGCGAGTACTTCTTTCCGGCTTTCGGTGCAAGAGGAAAACAGCCGGTCAGACTTTAACAATTGGTAAGTTCTTATGCCGCTCGGTAGAGTTTCTAGGTAAATTTTCACGGTAGCGTTTTTTGGTAGGTAGTTTGGTGCAAGAGAATCTAGGTAAAATCTGAATTTACCTAGGTAGGTAGTTTGGTGCAAGAGGCCTCTGCACAGCACATCGATTTCTTTCAGGGCTTCTGATCGTAGCAGATATGCTACGCATTGCGCGATAGTGCTAACTGATATGCCGCACGTTCTGCAAGATAATCAGAACTCTCGACAGGGAGATCTTGATTCTAAGATTGTAAATTCAGGAGGGACTGAATGAGATAAAAAATATGAGATCCATCCGGGAAAATCCACCACGAGTTGACATGGATGATAAATATTCATTTTCTATTCAGGAAACAAGTTAGAAAATTATTCAGGAAATTAAAAAAAAAATCAGGGAATATTGGAGGTACCTTTTCGAAAACTTCTAAACTACTTAAGCTTTGCGGTGTGATATCTCACATACTATCTCACATTACCGTCAGCTGAACAAAAGGTTAGGGTTGAATGGAAGGTAGACACACATGCTAATACGCGTCACACCATGCAATAACATGCAATAAAGTGACGTCACAACATCCGCGTCTGACGTCATCATGACGTGCCGTGACATCATTCCCTCCGCGGGACGCGAGTGTGGTCAACATTGAAACACCGTTACCACCTCTTCAATGCGTTCATATAACAAATGCTGTCATTGTGAGTCCAGGACAAACGGCGGCCATCTTGGAATACCAATTGCGCCTTGCTGCGTATGTTACCGTTCGTGATTGGTGGGGTGTTGCAGGCTGCAGACGGATTGGTTGGTTATTTAGTGACGTCATTGATGGAAGTGCCGTTGATGTTTGCCCATGGCAGAGGCTGATGTAACATCCTGGTTTTGCGTTGTCTGCTGGTAGAAATGTTGGTCAATGCACTGAAGCTTTACGTTTCTGCAGATGGGTTGAGTTTAAAAACCTATTTTCGAAACAGACGTTTCTTTCTAGTGAGAAGTACACATTTTCACGAGTGTCAATGTAGATAAAAATATTCAAGCTAATGTACCCTAGGTCTAACATGCCTAAAAATGACTGAAGTAACATTGGGATGTCGTATATTCCCGGCAAAAAAAGCAGAGACAGTGGGTACCTGTGCTTTGATCGTAGACTACTACACGCAGTAGGTATAGACACAAGCCAATAGTGCAAGCAAGCAATGTAGAATTACAAAAACAGTCGATACGCACTACTGCAACTCTCAACACGAATTCTGCAGCAATAGTCCCGTCATTGTTAGAGAATGAATGACTTCCAGTTTGTAGAAGGTTGTCCAGGCAAGACGAAAACATTTGCAGTACTGAGTACAGCTCACCGGTCTTTGGACTCGCTCAAAGTTTGTGGGGACGACTTGAGTTGTTCTTTTCGCACTGAGGTCTTCCGGGCACAAATATAGCACAATGCTTTCTCGGCTAGATACAGACGGAAGTGAGAAGTTTTCAGCAGCATTACCTGTGTTCACTGTTCACTCTGATCAATTTATTTATATAGGAAGCATATAACTGCCAGAGTGAAGACATGCAAAGAACGACGAAAAAGTACGGAGGGGTATGGAATGGATGAAAAAAAAAAACACGTGCGATAAAAATGCAGTGAGGAAACAAAGTCATAACACAGTTGGAGCTCTGTAAAACTTCCTCACTGATATCAACTACCCAACATATAATCACAGTGTATATAAATACAGTGGCGGCAAATGCGCTTGGTCACGTGACCAAATCTGCACGTGCGGTTGTGGCGAGGGCACTTCCCGAAACTCTGGTGCCAACGGCCTCGCGGCGCCCATAGATAATACATGGGACCTTTTCTTTTCAGACCTATCGTGTCTAAACCAAGCCATTTAGTGCAAGGATACGGCTGGTTTGAGATACAGTCGTCTTTTGGCTATACGTCGGCATAAGAAACGTATTTTTATCGGCAAAATTCGCTAAGTACCAGGTGGTTTTCCGATACCCTGCACGCCTCCTAACCCCCGGCGGCCGACCGGAGGAGTCAGTAGCGCTCCACTCACGACTTTTGGCGATAGCTCAAAACACCTTACAGCTAGAGGGCTGCTATTTGGCACACCTTATCTTTGCTTCCATACGCATCTTTGGAAACCAATTGCATTTCCGTCACAGGTCAGATCACTGACTTATGACGTCACACGTGAACCTCTGCAATAGTCCCAAAATACCGAAACTTCGCAATGCCCTCGGTCCAGAGGAGCTGTCACAGCGAGATGATACTTACAGGACCTAGTATCCTCTAGAAGTCCCAAAACTTGTATATCTCGGATTTCTCCTAGAGGTCACATGAGGTCAGGCCGATCGCGTGACGTCACCATTACAAGTCAATGGGGAAAATATGGAAACTGTAATTTTGACGCCGAGAATGATCTAAACCTAGCTCAAGCACATGGAATCGCAATTTCATGCACTTCTTGCAATGTCCAATGCCTCACTTTTGCATCTTTAACCTGGCGTGACGTCATTTATGACGTCACAAATGTCACAAGTTTTTTCGTCAATAACTCCTGATAAAATTGAACTGGCAAGTCGGAAAAGTCGCCAATGGACTCGGGAAGACCTACCGAATCGAATGATATACGATATAACCTCCTCCGACCAACTTCGTGACCTGAGTGCCTCTGACCTGACTTTGACCCGATGTGAACACCTTATGTTGACCCCACCCAAACAAAAGTGTACCATTTGACGCACCTGAGCATTACAAACATGATGGTACTAAAATCGCGACGCTGCGCCGTTTTTTGGCAAAGTTATTTCTCAAAACCCGAAATCGTATTTTGGCCCTCGGGGCACTTGACCTGACCCTCAGAGGCCACCAGTTGACCTGAGACTTTTAAACCGTGCATCAATCGCTGCGTCCCCGGTCCCGTAACGGAACACATGCTCGTTTTTTCCCGCGAGGCTAAGCTCAATTAGGGCGAGGGAGTCGTACCCGCCCACTCTCGCGGCCGGGGCGTAGGTATGTAAAAAACTAATAAGTCTGGTGATGGTTGATGCAAGATTCTTACAGATAATGGTTGATGAAGGTAGGGTATAACTTATTAAAGATAAGTGAAACAAATTTGCAGCCCTCAGTAGCCTTGATTTATTCATTAAGAGTTATAGAACAACTGTAAGCTGCAGGCTCAGCTCTTCAGTTTCTACCTATGCCTGCAGGCTGCAAACACGATAAAATCAATGGAAGAGTACCTAATAATAGTTTTATTGTATTTTATTGATGCTATTCAAGTTTCAATGGTACCTAACTATATCACCGATGATTCAATATCATTTGCATGGTATCATTTACCACCACACGTCTAAATATTTAGTATCTAAAATAATGCAGTAAAATAAGCTGCGCCACATCTGTCGACAAAATCTGGTGCCAACTCAAGGTCAAACGGAAAATGTGGTCACGTGACCAATGTCCGGCAGCTGCATATAATGACATAATTTTCCTCAGTTATCAAATAACATTCCAATCACCGACTGTTCAAATCATGATCCCCAGTTCATGAAACACATTCCAGCTAAGGCCAGCGTTTTCATCCTCCTAGAGACCGCTAGGCGGGAGACAGTTCTTCTGAACATGTCTAAAGAGACATCACGTCCTGGTGCGGCATGTTCAAACACTGGTGAGTGTCACGTTCAATTGTTAGCAGCGTGAGATGGTTCGGGGAAATATGGGCGTTGAGTGTGATGGTAGTTATGTGTGTTGTAATGTGTGATGTTGCCGATGTGTCTTATTATATGTGATGTGGTGTGTTATATGTGGAATGCGAATGATGCGAGGACACGTCAGAGATAAGGATAGTCTCGTGGAGGATCTGTGAATCTGTGAATCTGATGAATCTGAGGATCTGTGATCTGTGATCTGTGATCCGTTTGAACGTTTGAACACCGCTGTTTTTTGCACACCTGTCCGTGCATCTTTTCCGCACATGTTGTAAAAATTTCAGACCCAGGTTGCCTTAAGTCAGGTCACCAGGTCACGCCAAGTGACCTCACCTCAGAAAAAATAAGAATGCTCGTCATAGCTACACCGACTGAACGATTGCCTTGAAACTTTCAGCGATTGATAAGAGCAGCATTATCTATAAAATGTTTATCTCGGAATTTTGATATCAGTGACCTAAGGTCAGGTCAATTTTGCGGCCTCTCCATTGTAAGTCAGTGGGAGAAAATTGAAAAGCGTATGTTTTGCACGAACGCAATTCTAGACACTCTCAAACATTGCGATGTAGGTAAAATTGACACACTGAACCAGAAAATGGCAACTGTGACCCCTCGTTATGTCTCCGAGGTCATCTCAGGTCACGAACAGAATCTAACAGTTTTTCGCTAATAACTTCTGATAGAGGCGTGCTAGAGCGCTGAAAACGCCTTAGATGTGTTCGGCTCGACGTTGCGGATCGACTGATATGCACATGACCTTTTCCGGTCAGGTCATGACCTTGACCTGAGGTTAAATTTTCAAATTGACCTTTCAAGGTTAAACTATAGTTCAAACGACGCGTCTCGACGAGAGGAACACGATGCTGGCAAAAGTAATGTCATGGCTCTTTTGAGTCAAAAGTTATTGCCGAAAAAACGCTTTTCGTAAAAACGGCTATTTTTGGAGTTTTTGCTCTCTGGAGGCTAAATCATTGACCTGAGGTCAAATCTGAGAACATTGCTCAGAAAGGTCTGTAAAAGGGCTATCCCATGCGCTTTTCCGTGGCGCTGTAGCTCTATTGGTTCCCGAGATAGCCGTCGGCAGTTTCCAAAATGTTGAAATAGTCAACATTTTACCTTTGGTGACCTCTGGTGACCTGACCTTTGACCTGACCTAAAAAATGACCAAGTGTTTTCGTCCTTATTTTGGACGTTCTTTAGATTGCCGCTTACCGCGTGTCGCTACGTGGCCCAGGAGCCGAGTTAGATGGGGGGGGGTGTTCAGACACCCCCCCCCCGGCCCGGCGCGGAATCTCAGAGCACCGGCTCGGCGCGGGTTAAACGTAAAATGTAGGTGAGGGCAGGGACATCATTTACATGACGCAGGTGCGCACAACTGCGCTGAATTGAAGCCAAGAGATTCAAAGGAGGGAGTTGGAAGAAAAATGAACGAGGCAACTGAAGCAGATTGATTAGCATGCGTCACGAACAAAGCGTTTTTTTGGCTTTATCATCAAAACTGCTCTGACCCACACCTCTTCATCGTTTTCTGCCGAGTGCCGACCAAGCACCCTAGCCCGCGCCGGGCCGGTGCTCTGAGATTCCGCGCCGGGCCGGGGGGGGGGGGTGTCTGAACACCCCCTTCTAACTCGGCTCCTGGGCCACGTAGCGACACGCGGTAAGCGGCAATCGAAAGAACGTCCAAAATAAGGAGGAAAACACTTCAGTCATTTTTTTTGGGTCAGGTCAAAGGTCAGGTCACCAGAGGTCACCAAAGGTAAAATGTTGACTATTTCAACATTTTGGAAACTGCCAACGGCTATCTCGGGAACCGATAGAGCTACAGCGCCGCGGAAAAGCGCATTCGATAGCCCTTTTACAGACCTTTCTGAGTGATGTCCTCAGATTTGACCTCAGGTCAACGGTTTAGCCTCCAGAGGGCAAAAACTCCAAAAATAGCCGTTTGTACGAAAAACGTTTTTTCGGCAATAACTTTTGACACAAAAGAGCCATTGCATTATTTTTGCCAGCGTCGTGTTCCTCTCGTCGAGACGCGTCGAATGAACTATAATTTGACCTTGAAAGGTCAACTTGAAAATTTGACCTCAGGTCAAGGTCATGACCTGACCGTAAAAGGTCATGTTGCATATCAGTCGATCCGCAACGTCGAGCCGAACACATCTAAGGCGTTTTCAGCGCTCTAGCACGCCTCTATAAGAAGTTATTAGCGAAAAATGTTAGATTCTGTTCGTGACCTGAGATGACCTCGGGGACATAACAAGGGGTCACAGTTCCCATTTTTCGGTTCAGTGTGTCAATTTTACCTACATCTCGATGTTTGAGAGAGTCTAGAATAGCGTTCGTGCAAAACAGACGCTTTTCAATTTTCTCCCATTGACTTATAATGGAGAGGCCGCAAAATTGACCTGACCTTAGGTCACCGATATCAAAATTCCGAGATAAACGTTTTATAGATAATGTTGCTCTAATCAATCGCTGAAAGTTTCAAGGCAATCGATCAATCGGTGTAGCTATGACGAGCATTCTTATTTTTTTTCTGAGGTGAGGTCACTTGGCGTGACCTGGTGACCTGACCTAAGGCGACCTGGGTCTGAAATTTTACAACATGTGCGGAAAAGATGCACGAACAGGTGTGCCAAAAACGGCGGCGCTCCGCGCCGCCGTTTTTGAGATATCCGCGAAAAACCGCAGGGGGGGATGTTCAAACACCCCCCCGGCCCGGCGCGGGCTAGCACTCTCACTCACTCAACTCTCCTCCTCCTCTTCCTCCTCTCACTTCCCTCTCTCTCTCTCTCTCTCTCTCTCTCTCTCTCTCTCTCTCTCTCTCCTCTCACCCACGGCTCAGCCGGCATGACCCGCCCGAAACCCCCGAGTAGCAAGTGATACCTATCTTAGTTGACCGTCTCGCCCATTGTCTTAGAGCCTGAAGCTGACCCGAACCGTTTACAATACAATCTCTATGGAGATCGGTCGCCGCCTGTGCGAAAGGAATGTACGGCACAAACGAACAAACGCACAAACGGACAAACGGACAAACGGACAAACGGACAAACGGACGGACGGACAGACAGACGGACTGCCCGGGACCGGCCTCTTTGACTGGGGCCGGTCGGCCGGCCGGGCGTGCGGGGCGCCGGCCCTACAAGTCGACGGCTCGCACGCCCGGCCGGTAGATAGGGGGCGCCGCCCGCGATACCCCTTCGCCGGGCGGCGCGGGCGGTGGCTGATGGCCCGCCGCGTTTCTTTAGTCCATGAAAAGACACCGGGGCGGCTTGGCCAGGCGGGCCACACCACGTCGCGTGGTGGTGGCAAGCTATATTTGTATAGCTCGGCCGCCGCCCAGTCAAAATGCAGTTGAAATGTGGCGTCCGATTTGTGTTTATTGCCAACACTGTATGCCAGCGTGTACGCTTGCCAAATATTACTCGCACGCTGTGGGGGTTTTGAAAGCCCTATTGTGTCTGTACATATCAGGCGTTTGCGGGTTTAAACGTCTCAACCTGGGGCGCTCGTTAGCATAGACGGGAAACCGGCTGTTTCGTGTCAGAAGCCATGACAGAGACTGTCCTTGTTGGGCTTGAGAGCCCTCGATTATTATATACTTGTGTCATATTTGTATGGATTGTCAATAAATGTTGAGAAAAAAAAAGACAGACGGACTGACTGACGGACGGACGGACAAACGGACAGACGGACAGATAGACGGACGGACGGACGGACGGACGGACGGACGGACGGACGGACATTTGGAAAGACGAGCATATGGACTAGAGTTGCAAAGTTTTCCCCAAAGGCTGCTACCGGCACCGCCCCGCCCCACAAAAATTTTCTGGGATACCGGCATGCTACCACGCCCCAAGCAAAAAAAAACGCCAAATTACCGGCATACTAAAAAACCTGCATTCTTGATTCTAGCTTACCCCTACAAGAGATGCCACATTTTGGCATGCAGTACCTGTCCCACCCAGCAGCCATCCATTATCCAACCACAAATACCAGCAGGCTGATTTTGGCTGAGTTGGCCCCACAAATACCCAAAATTTTGAAACTCAATTTCAGTCTATAACTGTTAAAATATCACCTGTAATCAAAGCGGTATTGCCTACAAAAAACTAACACATTCAGCAAAAAGGCGAGGACAAAAAGAACTTGAATTACTGAAATGTGTTTCGAAAGCATGGACAGTGAGCACTGAGCAGTAATCACATTTACATTTCACAGGTGTTCTACTTTTCCACATTCTCCTAAAATGTTGCAGGCACCAGCCAAATGTTTAAAATCTAGATGGTCAAAACATAAACAAGTACAGATTCGGCCATCTTCCTAACTGAGGATTTAAGGAAGCGAGATCAACATCTACTGTTTCCTATCCACCATGGCTTGCTGGTTCGTGAATAAGATACGAATCATGTAAAAAAATGAGTTAATAACTCACTGGTCCTGAGAACAGGCACCAAATAATATGTATAAAAACGATATCTTCCATCCTCTCCAACCTCAAACGGGAACAAACAAAAGGTTATGAAGGATTTCGAAACAAATGCGCCATAACAGAGGCTTTTAACCAGCCGAATAAAACGTTGCAAAAAAAAGTTTTACGACTGCAAGCCACTGCCTCGTGAATGATTATATTCATAAAAATAATCCAACACAATATTAAATTATAATGAAATCAAAACAATGCGAGTATAATTCACTACAAGAAAATTCATTTCTCTTCAGGTATTCAACCAAAAAGGGTATATGAATAAATACCTATTACGTCATCAGATTACATCCATTCATTAGTGGAGAGAGCATCTCAATCTTAAAAGTAAATCCTTGGTTGAATGATTTTGAGCCACTTTGTGTCAATTTTGCCTTCATGATGTGTTTTCTTGTAAAGATAAGACAAAATGTCAGTTCAAATCCATTTTCATTTAATTATGGGACCAAAGTCAGGCTCAGGGCTACCTAACACCTGCCTTTTCAGCTGGATTGTCAGTGTCAAATTCTTTGTAGAGTTTCTCAGACCACATCTCATGATCTCAAGACTCAAGGCCAGTTTCCAAACAATGTGTTTTTTGGTGTTTTGATTCTGCCTTTTCCCCTAGGGAATGTTGTCATGAACATTTATTTATTTTATTGTGTTATACATATTACCTTCCATTAGACTTACTAATTGATCGTGCTTTTGCAACATGAATGAGTACCATTCCAATTCTTCCTTTTGTAGACCACAGTAGATTCTTGACAATTCTAATTATAACCAAGCCTGTGAAATGCTGAGGTCCATGTGTTACCCCTACCCTTAGCAATGGAACTTCTACCACAAAATGTATCTTGCAGTGGTTAACCCTAGAACGCCTAGGGGGGGGGGGGTTGTATCAACCCCCCCCCCCTGAGGTTTTTTCGAAGTGCACGCTAAACGGCTTGTCGTAGCGGGCTGAAATTTTCAATACCCTCTGGGGCAACCTTTGCGCATCTTTTGCCGAAAAAAATTGATCGGGTCATGTCAGGTCACGGAGTTATGACGTCATAAGAGGTACAGCCTCCGGCCGACAGTTACCAAACGTGTGCGCCGAATCCCTAGGTTTTCTGCCGGTGATACCCACATTGTTTGATGGATCATGATGAAACTTCCCATGCATGTTGGGGCAAGCATTGGCTATCGTGTGGTGCAAGTAAATTGACCGGGTCAGGTCAGGTCACGGAGTTATGACGTCATAAGAGGAACAGCGTCCGGTACTATTTTTGAAAAGCGCCCGAACCACTATTTTGCTAATTCTTGTCACCTCAATGGGAATATGCAGCAATATTAGCTTCTATAGGGAGCAAATGGACCTCCCAAATCCGAAAATACAATCAGATTTCAAAAATTTAAATTTTGATTTTTCGAATTTCTGCCGCCGACTGTGACCTTGCCGACTTCCGGCGCTCCCAACGCGCCATTTTTAGAGCTAGGGAAACGAAATACATACCAAACGATAGAGAATTGATCAAGGAACACGATAGTGAAGGTTTCAAGTCGATATCTCTCACCGTTTTGCCGCAATCGCCGCGGAAAGTTGAAAAAAGTCTATTTTTCCGAAAATTTGACCTTTGACCGGTCAAAAGTAGGTCAAATGTTGACCTAGGACCAAAAAATATACCACCAATCGCGAGATCTCGTTGAGAGCAATCCGTTGGTTTTTTCCGCTAAGCTCTACGACCTTCCGTTTCGAAACGCCAGGGGGGGGGGGGTCGTAACAACCCCCCCCTGGTCGTTCGTGTTATGAGAAATGGCCTGGTCGTGCGAGGGTTAATATTGCTGTTTTATTACAATTTGAGAGCCTCTTAGTGTCCAAAGTTTGAATCTTTTGCTGATATTTTTTTTTTGCACAAAATCAAAAATACCGGCATGCTACCGGCAAGACATGCCAGATACCACGAAAAAACCTGCGGTAGTGAAAAATTACCGGCATGCCGGTAGTGCGGTAGGGAAATTTTGCAACTCTAATATGGACGGACGGATAGACAGACAGACGGACAAACGGCTACACAGACATGCAGATAGACGGCCAGGCAGACAGACATACCGACGACCGACCGACCTACAGACCACAGGAATACAGACAGACAGACAGACGGACGGACAGATAGACAGACGAACGGACGACCGACCGACCGACTGACCACAGGCGGACAGACAACACGTGGCCAGAACTGACCACACGTGCACGGCGCCACGTATGTGCCGCGCGTGTAACGCGTACAGCACGCGCGGCTCTCACTACCCAACAGCTCCCCGTCACGCGTGGAACGCCAATTGGGACAGGCCGCGCGTGCTGATTCCCCGTTTGTCACGCCATTACGACTGGTCAGAAAAGGTACGGTGTTCGTTTAAAAACTTTGTTTTTCATATAAGTTAGTTGATAATTTTTGGTTCATTGGAGTAAGTGAAGTGTTAGGTTCGCTGGAATCATTCGGTCTGTTTTCATCAATCGGTACTCTTTCAACAGTGGCTTGAAATAAAATGACTGACATAATAGTCTCTAGTAGCGATATGATTGATTTTCGTATCTAGCACGAAACCGGTTTCTGGTGATCGCTGCTCACTTCTCCCTCTCTCTCCCCTCTCCCTCCCTCTCTCTCTCTCTCTCTCTCTTTCTCTCTATCTCTCTGTCTCTCCCCTCCTCCCTCCCTCTCCCTCTCTCTTTCGTTCTCTCTCTGTCTCTCTCTATCCCTCTCTCTCTCTCTCTCTCTTCTCTCGCCCTGTTCCTCAACCCCTAGCCCCGAACTTATGAAGCTACTGAGAGAACATCACACGACATCAGCTCCACCCTCAAATGCATGGTCCGGTCCCCATACCCAGCCCGGATCCGTATTCCGAACTATTCTGGATCCGGATCGTGACCTGCTCCGGGTTAGGATCCCGCTCCGGTTCCGCATTTACCGGGTCCAGGTCCGGATCAAGTGCTGTTCCGGCTCCCTTTGGTTGCTGGGTACATAATGTAACTGGGAGGGGTACGTATCCTTACGCCCCTGATCCGGCTACAGGTCCGTATCGGTACCAGGGTTTGTCACCACTGGGTTCCGTTTAAACTTTGACAGGCAGTCCGCCCAGTCTTTGAACAGGACTGCATAATGCTTAGATTGATAAGCCACAGTCTGTTCCTCACATACGTCATATGACGTCATACGTCATATGACGTCATACGTCATACTCGTACTCCTTGTAGCATCGAAAGGGACTTGCTACTTTGCTTACAATTCGTCATTTAATCGTCAGTTTGGATATTAGCTTATATCGCCGACTGCAACAAGGAAGAAGGCCTTTTGGTGACATGATACCATCATTTCCTGCACGACTACTTTTTACCTGAATGTCTCCCGCCCAAAAGGCGTTGCGTTTTGGGACCAACTCCGGAGCCCCTAAGTTCTGGACTGCTAAACACATGTAGTATGCTCTTCAGCTTATGATACGTGAACCCTTGCATCTGATATTGCGGATGCATTTGTTCTGTAATTTTAAATTAGGAACATTAATTGAATCAGCTGTCACGAACCTTTCTGTTTCTGTTTTTTATGTATTTATTTGAAGTAGGACATGCATTTCATGCTCCTAAACGTTATTGCATCATTATTCTACGGTTCATATTTATTATCAATAATAAATGTTTCTATTATGCAAACATGCAAACAGAATTCCTTAGCTATTCCTAAGAAAATCCATTTGTCCATCAGCGAAGCGTATCCTTACTTCCTGGTCCATGCTTAGAATAGGCGTAGCCTCGATAGCTAAGGATGCATTCGGCACGATCCCTGGTGCGTTCGGCACGATTTACCAGTATAATCGATATAAAGGTCTCTGCGAAGAGCAGTCACCCACTGGTCTTGACGAATTCGATTTACATAGACGGGTCACGAGTTGTCTGTGATATGGGTACATACCGGAGGCGCGTGGGGCGAGCTATTCCGGGATGGATTGTATGATGTGGAGGAGTGAGGGGTGGAATTGTAATGTGATATGTAGGATGAGTGTGGAATGGGAAGTGGAATGTGAATTTTACATTCCACATTGCTATAGTATAGAAGTGTAAGTTAGTTGTTCATTATGCAATGTAGCTGTGATGACAATATAGTGAATAAGTGTTCTGAGATAGACGAAAATTTACCTGGCACTTCCACCTACAAGTATGCTCATTGCGTAATATGTAGTTCATTTCTTTCTGCGTTAATAAATGACCCAACAAATCAGCCACTACGCCCCATGCTCATAACACGCAGTGCGTGCCTAGAGTTGGCTCCGTCATCCCTGCAAGCTGCCATCTCTACTCCCTGACCCCGTCAATCAGCCCTCTCTCCTCCTCCTCTCCTCTCTCCTCTCTCGTGAAGAGGTTCGTATATCAAAGCTCTGCGCTGGCTCGCTACGCCCCATCGAAAAACCAGCAGACCGGGAAGGAAGCCGGCTGCTCACAGCGGAACTTACCCCCTTCTGTCAAAGAAGGGGGGGGGGTGTATCCGGTTCTTCCACCTGCGAGTAACGTCGGCTTCATACCAAAAGCGTGGACCTGAATTATCAAGACAAGTGTTTACAAGTCTGGCTGCTACCTTCCTGTCATTATTTGTGTTAATTTAGATTTAGTCGAATCCACCCTCCAGAAATGTCGGTGACTCAATCTAACCCGCGCGGGGCTGGGGGGTAAATTTTACCCCCCCCCCCCTCGCGAATTTTTGCAATATCTCAAAAACAGCGGCGCGCAGCGCCGCCAAACTTTCAGTACCTTTTCTTACATCAATTTGACACGTTCCCTGAAAATTTGAGCGAAATCCGTCGGAAAATTTTGGAGAAATTGACGTTTTAGTGACGTCATGTTCGCCATTTTCGCCTCAAAAACGACAAAAGTTCAAACGCCGCTAACATCTTCATTTTTAAAGGAATCAAGACGTAACAAAAAAGGATATACGTAATTCTACTTTGTCTATCAAATGGCTATCTCCGTTTTTTAAAAATGTTGGATTTTGGCCCAAATTTTTTTCAAAAAAACTGACTTTTTTGGGAAAATAGTTATAGAATCCAAAATTTTGAGTGTATAAAAAAAAACCGGAATATATGTCAGAGAAGTGGTCTATGTGCGCCTACATACCAAGTTTTAGAAGAATCGGTTCAAAAATGTGGGAGTTATTCAAAATTTTATGACGTCACGACACACAAAAATTTTGAAAAATGACTTTTTTGGAAGTTCTAGACCTCGTACGGAAACAAAAATAGCACCATTCGATTCGCCGTGAAAAAACTGCATCAGATAGACACCCTTTTAGGCCTTAACAACCAACTTCAAAATTTGACCTCACTTGACCTGACCTTGACCTGACCTCGACCTGAAATTCATCCAGAGGTGGTCCATATCACTTATTGAGTGTGCCTATTGAATTCTATGAGTAAAATGACCCATAAAACATGTGTCGCACATGCCCTTTTCTATATTTTGTTTTTGGTGACCTGACCTGACCTGACCTGACCTTGACCTTGACCTCTGAATGATATTGTATGCAACGAGTATTGTCTTGGTAGCCTAAGAACACGTTTTGGGCGATCAGTCTTAGTCCATGACTCCATTCTTCGGCAACTACGGTGCAAGGCCGATACTGTAGAAACTTGCAATTTGTACCCTTGACCTGACCTTGACCTTGACCTCAAACTTAAAATTAAGTACATGTTTTTAGTTGTTCGTGATGAGATCTTTCGATTGGCGTTTGAATTTTTCAAATCGGACCATTAGTTCGGGAGATAACGGGGGGGGGGGTAAAATTTACCCCCCCCCCCAGCCCCGCGCGTTCGGCTGGAGACCCCAGCCCCGCGCGGGCTAAGGTCCAAACAGGAGACAAAGTTTTTTTGCGAGCTCTCCCAACAAATTACTGAACATTCAAAGCAAAAAGAAATGTAAATTACAAAGTGACAGAGTTTTTTTCTGATGCTCTAGAGGTCATGCTTCCGGTCATTTTATGGTATAAATAATTTCAGCTCCATCTCATTGTCAGTTTCGAACCAGGCTATCGCCTTGATAAGAATAAATTCCCCATCAATTCCTCGCTCCGAATAAACTCTCGAGCCAAACGCCCCAAATCAATACCACTTCTGCAATCGTACCTTCCGGAGCGGATATCCCTCGCTTCCGCTCCGGATCTTGGCGACTTCCGGCGGACGCGATAATTCCCACGCCCACCGGAAGTGCCGGTGGCATTGTTCCCACGGTTGTTTGCATTGTTCCCACGGTTGTCTGCATTGTTCTCACGGTCATTTGTGGATTCCACTGGACATGGCACACAAATCCGCAAAACCTGTGTGTGCTGTCGGAAAGAGATAACACTACTCCGCTGGCAAAAAATTTGACAACCGCGTGGGCGAGGAAGATCGGTGGCGGCGGCGGGGAAACCACGGGGGCGGCGGTCGGGAGGGGGGTCAGTGGGTGGTAGGGGGTGCCAATGGCTCACCCTTTGCCAGATCCACCCACATTTCCATTTCCTGTTCTGATAGATAGGTGGGATCAGTCAGTCAGAATGACAGAAATGGTGATAAAAAACAGCCACGGTGGAAATGTGACGATATTATTAGCAGACCTCAAAAGCTAAGTGGGTTGTTGGCGAGGTAAATGGTCGGGTAGCTGTCAGAGTTGTGAAATTAACAGGTGAAAATTGTAATATGTGGGTTTATCGGGGTCATTTGCTGTCAACGGGAATCAAGTAAGAGAAAAGGTTAAATGGGCGATAATTTACCTAAAATAGCAATGCCTCGTTGTTATTTGAAAGTCTGCCTGTCTGTAGAAGAACCGAATTCGTCGAATAGGTACCTACTACCTATACTTCCTTCTTCACCCCAAATAAAATATTTATTTTTTCACAATGCAATTCAGATTCAAATCTTCCGCAATAAAAGCTACATTAGGTACACCTAACTTAATTAATTCGTCTACATTTTTATTATTATTCTATATTTATTCATGAGCCAGCTATCTAATTAGGCTTTATTGAGCAGCCGAGCGAGTATCAAATTGCGCAAAGTTTTGTTCAGCACAACGGAAATCCCCTTAATGCAATCTGATCTTACTTGTCCATTACTTTGATATTGATGCCACTTCAACGACCCTGGATTTAACGTAGCGGTCCGTGAATGATTTAACCATTTTGAACTTCGCTCATCACCGTGAATTACCAGGTGGGAATTCACAACCGTGAATTCACCACGTGGTGATGGTTGGTGAGCCTCGCTCACCAATTATTCCGTACCCCAAATCTTCACACAACCTGCCACTCTACGGAGTATACCATCCCGGTTATTCGAACTGACTTGATGACGGCAGTTTAACCCCGCCACCTAGTGTCCTGATCGGCAATTATTCACCTACCAGACATCATACACATCTTCCACTTATACAACGACGAGCGGCTAATGTTGAGCCACCCAGTTCTGAGGAACCCTGACAGAAGACAAAAACGGGTTCTGATTGGCTGAGACGCCGACAAACCAGCTGACGGAGATATCGGCGAACAGAACGGCATCGTGAACACCTGCTGTGAAAAGCTCTCGACAATGAAAGATTGCTTGACTGGCTGACTTTAGACAGACGTAAGGGTAAGGATTCCAAAATCAAAAACACCTCACAAGAGTTAATTAAGTATACAAGACAAGGTTAGAATCTGGAATTCGCGCATCAAAATACCACGCCACTCTGAGTGTTCATTATGAATGCATTATTCAGACCACCGACTCGTACCGCCTAATGGCAATGCCTAGTTCCGGGTGCATCGGATGATTATGACGTAACCCGTTCTGCGCACTTTGAATAATAATCAGATGATAAGTAAACAGTTGCATACACATACAATTAGGTATACAAAAGGTGGCTTAGCTTTCAGAATAAGCCTGTGGATAGCAGCAGTTATTATTTAACAAATTAGAAGGCGAGACTTGGTCGAAATGGAAGCTGAAAGATAAGCCCCAAGAATGGACATTTGCATACCATGTGTTTGGAGAGCTCGCCTATTAGGTATAATTGATTACCCCAAAAATTTTGACCAGCTAACGCATGGAATAACTCACGACACGACCTAACATTCATTATTCCCAATCCGTGATGTAGACACAGTAAAATGAGATGGAGATGCATGACTAAAAGAAAAGGGTACGCAATTTCACATGGGGGGGGGGGAGGATGCAGGGCACTTTCCGTCCTGAGAAAATAGGTCCCAAACCGGTTGAAAATTCCTATTATTCAATAAAGTACACTGTTCCAATAAAGTACATTTGATTGTTTACACCAAAGTACAAACACCTAAGCTTTGTGAAACGAAGGAAGAGCCTTCACAGCAACAACACTGAGCTGAACAATTTCTGGGAAATTCCACTTATTCTGGAAACCACGTCCCTAGCTGTTGACTTTTGGAGAAGCAAGCCTCTTCAAACAACTCCGCCAAACACCTCCTACCTTGGAGACAGCTCTTCTGGCAATTTTGGCGCTTTTGCGCCATATTCGGCGCACCGTTAGTAGGCAGTTCTGACGCACCGGCGGCGGTGGCGGTACCCCTGTTCGCTGATTAAACACCACCAAATTCCGTGGAGAGTTTGGTTACATAAGCAGGCACATGACGGGGCAAGATAGGGCGGAGCATGAAAGTCATGATCTTGTCTGTTAGCAGTGGCGGCGAAGCACCTTCAATTAAGGGGGGGGGGGTCACTGCCGACTTTTGGTCCCATTCTTTCCATGCAACGCCCATAGGGCTAATGTTAAAATGTCTAAATCAAAGGGGTCACGGTGCCCCGGTGCCCTCCCCGTTCCGCCGTCTGTGTCTGTTAGTCAGGAACTGTTGGGATTTAGTCCTAAGGAAGATCGAACGGAGGGGTTGTGGCCTATGCTTCTAACTGAACAATATTGGTGTTAAATACCTCAAGCTTTTGGCTTCTTTTGACCAAACCGCTACTCTCTAATTGAAGTAAAGAGTGCGAAGACCCGGAATGAAGCACCAAATATGCACCTGGAATTGACAATTGAGTTACCGCGCTCTAGTTCAACAGTTCCACCGGGTTTAATTCCGACAGCTCTACCGCCCGCACCGTTCCTCCGATGACGTCACACCACCTTTGAAGTTTCCCGCCCAGTCACGGCAATCTCTAGCCCTCCCCCTGGATCTGTCTCCACCACCCCACACCCACTGCAGCCTCCAATGGGACGGCAGGATGAACAGTAGGGAGGGAGATAGCCGGGCGAAGAGGTCCAGGAATTATGACGTCGCAGGTTCAAAGCGGTGTCGTTGGTCAGAGATGGGCGGTGAAACCAAAGGTGTTGAGACCAGCAGGGGAAGATATTCAACGGGATATGCAATGATGTTGCTGGTTTGCATAGATTTGATAAAAAATGTATTAGAGACCGCAACCAAATTGAAAGTAGGTAACGGTATGATATCACTTACCAGTGAATGAAATTAAATGAAAAGGGACCTGAGTGTTTTGGCATGACCATTTGGTGATAACTATATGCAGGTAATGCATGTAAATGGTGTAGCACAAGTACATCCATGCCTCTGACTTTGAAGATCTGAAGCCTAAACACAAATAAATTTCCTCCATTCATTCAAATTCAAATTCATTCAAATTCAATCCACTGAATGACATTCATATCATACAACTATCAAACGGTGTTATGGCGCTCCCAAATGGCCTTTCTACACCTGAATTGAACGCATAGAAGCGTCACTAACATCGTATGTCCCTTACTATCAGTGAAAATAGCAAGGACAAATCCGCACCTCATCCCTAGCAGCCCTTGTTGAACCACGTAGATGCGTAAGGCCAGTTTGTTTCGGGTTCGTTTCTTATGATGGCATTGCTATGTCCTACAGCTTCAACGCTTTGTTTGCACCCGTATATCGCCAAGTTTAGATTCACTACGTTGTTATGTTTGAACTCGAAACTATTTCAACAGTATACATAGTGTTTATGTTATGTGGCAGCATTTCAAATGTCAACGTTTAGCTTTAGCTATCCTCTTGTGAAACGGGTGTGGTAAATAATAGCCAAGGGGAAATCCAGGGACTGGGAATGCTGGAACTTGATGGCCAAGAAGTGGACAGTGACATATATCCAAGGCTCCTGGTGGAACAAGGGCATATATAACTATTATACCTACCTAAAATGTTGTTCAACCGTCCAAAACTACCTCAAACCCATTCAATGCCCTAATGTCACAAAAGGAAGGTACAGCTCTCGCGGGTTTTAGCGGTAGGTTTTGCACCTAGAAACTTTAGGGTACTTCAGGCTATATCTTCGTCGTCTTAAGCTTTTAAGTGTTGAAGATGCGATCGACTTGTTGGTTTACAAGCCGGCCATGATCGTGTAAAATGGCTTCATCGTAGATCGATTAGTTTCTTAGATATAACCCGAAATGTAAAAGTGCAAAACCTACCGCTTAATCTCGCGAGATCCTTACATTATATATGAACGATGCATTCATTCATTCATTATACAAACATGTTACATCCCAGTTATCGAGACGCAAAAATGGTTCTATGGTCAAATAATTCAGACTTTAAAGTTGAACCAATGAAGAATGAACTACACAATACATATCTCACATAAACGCATTTCACAGTATCTTCACACACCTTACACGAGTGACTCACCCACCCAGTGACTCCTGTATGACTCATCCAGTATGACTCCAGTATGACTCATCAGTCAGAGTCCATCTCTTCCTTGGAACTTTTCCCCAATGCCCCGGGGAAACTTTTCCCGTTATGCAAAACTGTCGGGGCCTAGGAACAGTTCATACGGTTTATCAATTAAAAACTTTTTAAAGACGCGGAGATTTCATCATTTGTCGGTAGTTGGACGTGGATGATCGGTGATTTTTGCAGAAGTTGCAAAACTTGACGACTTTATTGCGAAAAGCCTGCGATCATTCAGTTGACGACGAGCCATTCGGATGAACGCTACGAGGCTGAAAAGAAAAAGAAAAGAAAAGAAAATCATCATGTCATTATTTGACGCACCGACAAGTCTGCGGGTTCCCAGCCAGCAATTCGTCCGGGATGCGGTTGGGGACGGTCGGGATAGGCTCCGGATGTCCCGACTTGTCCCTACCGGGTTGGGTAGGCTTGGGTTGTCCCAATCGATACCGGACCTCGATGGCCGGCGGTAGGGGCGACTCGGGATTTCCGGACCGCATGCTTAATCGGTTGGGACGCGGTACGGATAGCCCAATCGAATCCCATGTTTAGACAGGCTTGTGATTTACGTTGTTATCCCAACCGATCTGAGAAGGCGCTTCGGGCACCATATCCGGTGGCCCAGAAAGCCTGGAAAAGCAATCAGATGGGCCGCGTGCAGGCAGACGCGTCCTCTGAGCGCAGCGGCCAGTCTAGCTGCCGCGTTGGTCAAGTGTCGATCCCTCCTTTGAGCTGCTGCCTCAGGATATTGCTTTTGAACTGGCTCTAGCAAGCGGTCGGTTCAACTGCTGTCGTTGCAGGGAAATCAGTCCGTCTTTGAGAACAGGGTGAGTATATGTAGTGCACACTTCATCCGTGATGTAGGGAGCGGGAAAGCTATAGGTAATAGAAAATAGAAATTGTTATGTTCGGGGTGGTTGTACGGCATGTGAATTACACTCGTGCTGTCGCATGTTTGATCAGTTATCATGGACAGAAGATGTTTGGTCTCATTGTCAAGTGTCGTTAATGGTTGCATTGTAGGTTTGAAACCTGAATTACCAGGCATACCATGTGAAATGTCAGATGTGGGTTATTTCTTAGTGATTTTTGGTGTGTCCCAGACTTTGATTAATAACCTCTTGGTCATTTTCAGATGCTCTCTTCGCACAGTGGTGAACCGCCCAACCAGATGCCAGCCGTCTAGTTTCGCGGTGGCTCTCTGAAGCTCGTGACGGCAGACGGACACACTGTCCGCAGAGGAGCCGACACGAACAAGGCGCAGGCCTGCTATAATTGTGAACACCGGAAGTGAGTCCGCTGTGCCAGCGCCTTGCAGCGGCGCTAAGATGATGGCCGACGCCACGAATGTGCTGGCCAGGCTGTGAATTTGTGAAAATTTGACCTGTGTGCAACCAGTAAATTTGTGAATATATTTCAGTGTCCAATGTAATTCATTTTGTCGTGCAGGTATTATAAAGGTTGAGTTGGAGAATAATGAAGAGGCGAGGGGGTTGCGGTGGCGCAAGCAAAGTGGTCGCATCTGCATAACAGCAATCTGCGGTTATAAGACTGCGGTTAATATGTCAGATGCCTGCGGTATTCCCAAACCGGCCGTGCGGGCCGAGTTGGGACATCCCGATCGGGATCGGAGTTCATCGCTTGTTAAAATGCCATAAGGCGGTCCGGATGCGTGCGGGATTTCCGAACCGGTTGTACGGGGAGATTTGGGGAATCCCAATCGGGATCGGAGTTCAGTGCTTGTTAAAACGTCATAAGGCGGTCCGGATACGTGCGGGATCTCCCAACCGGCCGTGCGGGGTAGGTTGGGATATCCGGACCGTTCCAGCCCGTACAAAGTGTCTCATTTCCCAATCCCGTTCCACTCCGGTCCCGATCGGGGTGGTGCGGGCTGAGTCCGAAAATCCCGATCGGGAACGGAGTGGGATTGCTGGCTGGGTTAAGCAATTCAGGCGATCTCCCACCAGATATCCCTCTCCCCTTTCTCCCACCTCTCTCTCTCTCTCTCTCTCTCTCTCTCTCTCTTTCTCTCTCTCCCTCTCCCGTAATTTAGTTGAAAATAAGCCAAGTAATCTCTTGCTCATATTTGTCGAAACACGCTGAGCATAGCTGAATGAGTGAATTTTGTATAACCAGCCTGAAAACGCATTAGCATTAGCATTAGCATCGATCATCGACAATAATTCTAGCAAAGTAAGCCAGCGCACACTTGCCAACGAACACAAAACTCAACGGACAACAGCAGTGCGTTTATACGAGTAGTTCCCCAGCCATACGCAATAGCAACATCTCGCCGACCTATGAAACAAGCTCACTGTGCGGTTGACTGTACCCCTTCTCCGCATAGCGAGCATACCGACGAGGTCGACACTGCAGACTTCGACGGCCGTGGCGGCGGCGGTTTGGCACACTGGCGTATCCAGGGGACAGGACACAGGTAGCTGGAACATCCCCCGCCCTCAGCTGCGTCCACTATTGATTAACTCTACCGTTATCAACAGAACGAAAGTTTTCGATTGAACAAGAAAGTTTTTTATTACGCAGCAGAGCGTTTAGCAGGCAAAATCCTTTCTTCTTTCTTTAGTCTGGAGATTCTGGGAAGTAGATATGCCCCTGTCCCCCTCCTGTATCCGCCACTGCAGAGTCGGCGGCGGCGGCAGCGGGGCGCCCCGGCAGAGCTATGTCACTGCCAGGCAGTGGCACCCCACAGCGGAGGGGGCCGGCTCACTCCGTCACGCGGCATTGGAAATTACCCATAATCGCGGCCGATATCTATTCGACACCGCGCGATGCGACAGCGGCGGCGGCGCCGTCTGAAATTTGACCGAGAGTCGCGGCGGTGGCGACGCCACGCGGCGGAATTAGGAACTATTTTAGCATTTTTTTCGATGAAAGATGAACTTTTCCAGCACCTGGCTAATGGAAGCGTCGAATTCTTGCGTAGAAAAGCACATAAAGGTACGCTTTCCCAACAGCATCACGTTCCTCGCGACTTACGGAAAGCAGTTTGTGTTTCAGGCGTAGGTAATTTAAGCAACCACTGGAGCACTATTATATAGTGACCTTTGAATTTTAGGGGGTGCTCGAGCACCCCCAAAAAACTCCTAACTCTCCACCTGAAATTGTTTATAATCGCATGAATCTAAAAATGTTCCAATCAGCTTTTAGATAAAATGCGCTGCGTACCTATAGCTAAGATTAGTTTGGAACTCGACCACTTTTCAAAATAAATGGGCAAAACATTTCCGAAACTCGCATTTCCTGAGGAAAAACAGGTAGCGTAATGGTTTAACACTTGAAGCTTCTTGAAGCCTTCGGAAACAACAATTGGAAACGGTCGAAATTAGAGTTGCAAAATTTCCCTACCGCACTACCGGCATGCCGGTAATTTTTCACTACCGCAGGTTTTTTCGTGGTATCTGGCATGTCTTGCCGGTAGCATGCCGGTATTTTTGATTTTGCACAAAAAAAAATCAGCATATGATTCAAACTTTGGACACTAAGAGGCTTTTGAATTGTAATAACAGCAATCTTAGCCACTGCAAAATACATTTTGTGGTAGAAGTTCCATTGCCAAGGGTAGGGGTAACACATGAACCTCAGCATTTCACAGGTTTGGCTCTAATTTGGAAGTGTCAAGAATCTACTGTGGTCTATCAAAGGAACACAAAGAATACCCATTCATGTTGCAAATGCACTAACCAATTAGTAATTCTAATGGTAGGTAATAGGCATGATACAATAACTAAAATAAATAAATGTTCATGGCAACATTCCCTAGGCAAAAGGCAGAATCAAAACAACACAAAACACATTGTTTGGAAACTGGCCTTGAGTCCCGAGATGTGGTCTGAGATACTCTACAAAGAATTTGACACTGAAAATCCAGCTGAAAAGGCAGGTGTTAGGTAGCTCTGAGCCTAACTTTGGTCCCAAAATGAAATGAAAATGAAATAAACTGGCATTTTGTCTTATCTTTACAAGAAAACACAACATGCAGACGAAATGAATTCAAAGTGGCGCAATGTGGCGCAAAGCCAACCAAGGATTGACTTTTAAGATCCTCTGTCCCCTAAAGAAAGGATGTAAGCTGATGACGTAATATTTATTCATATGCCCTTTTGGTTGAATCACTCAAGAGAAATCAATTTTCTTGTAGTGAATAACACTCACAGTGTTGATTTCATTGGAATTCAATATCGTGTTGGATGATTTTTATCAATAAAATCATTCACGAGGCAGAAGTTTGCAGTCCTAAAACCTTTTTTTGCAGTGTTTTAATCAGCTGGTTAAAAACTGTGTTATGGCGCATCTGTTTCGAAATCGATAACCTTGTGTTTGTTCCCGCGTTTGAGATGAGGGAGGATATTATATCGTTTTTATACATAACATTTGGTGACTTCTCAGGACAAGTGAGTTATTAACACATATTTTTACATGATTCGTATCTTACTCACGGGCCAGCAAGCCATGGCTGATAGGATGGCCTTGGCGGATAGGAAAAAGCTGATGTTGATCTCGCTTCCTCAGTTAGGAACATGGCCGAATCTGTAGTTTTTATATTGTGATTTGTGACTATCTATACTTCATTATTTGGTTGGTACCTGCAACATTTTAGGAGAATGTGGAAAATAAGAACGCTTGTGGTAAATGTGATTGCTGCTCACTGTGCAATCTTCAGAAACACATTTCAGTAATTCAAGTTCTTTTTGTCCTTGCTTTTTTGATGAATGTGTTAATGCTTTTTGTAGGCAATACCTTTTTGATTACAGGTGATATTTTAACAGCTGTAGACTGGAATTGAGTTTCAAAATTGTGGTATTTGTGGGGCGAACTCAGCCAACATCAGGCTGCTGGTAGTTTTGGTTGGACAATGGGTGGCTGCTGGGTGGGGCGGTTACTGAAATTGCCAAAATGTGGCATCTCATGTAGGGATAAGCCAGAATCAAGAATGCAGGTTTTTTGGTATGCCGGTAATTTGGCGGCTTTTTTGCTTGGGGCGTGGTAGCATGCCGGTATTCCAGAAAATTTTTGTGGGGCGGGGCGGTGCCGGTAGCAGCCCATTGGGAAAACTTTGCAACTCTAGTCGAAATCCTATCTCCACGCCTCTACCAATACTCTTTTCCCGCAAATAGCCGGATCCAATGCCCTATCCTTTGCGCCCCCCCCCGCCCTATCTAAAGAACGGTTCAGCTGCCAACGAAGGACGTCTCCCCCCCCCCCCAACCCGCCTGCAGAGATTGTCGACACGCTCCCCAAAGGACGCATGTTTTATACATCGCTCACACATAATGCATGCTTGAATTCTAGACTGCGGTCGTGACTGCCGTCCGCGAGGCGCAGCCGCTGCAAATATGCACGTGCAACGTGCATGCGTGCAAGAGTTAGATTTTCGGCATTTTCTTGACGTTGCCAATTGCCATGCGACGTTCGGCTTGGCGAAAGTCGTAAAGATGCCGCCAAACGATCCGAAGTTGTTTTATGCGTGTGTGAGGTAAGATGAATGATTTATTATTTTTAGAAGTATGACCGAGCCTTGGTGACAATTCTATGTTTCATAACCAGGTAGTACCTACCTAGAAGGCAACAAAGTGCAGTGGACGTATACTCCCAAACATATTCACCAGGCAAAGCAGACGCTTTCCTTGCACAAAATGGCAAGTTTAAAGATGAATATCATTTCCATGTAATTATACATAAGACATCCACGACCATAGGCGTTGGAACAGGGGGTGGCGGGGGGGGGGGGCATGCCCCCAACTTTTCAACAATTTTTTTTAAGCAAAATCTTTATTTTTGATTTAAATACAAAACTAAGAGCAGGATGTGGTTCAGAAAGGTGATATGAGCAAAAAATGCAAACATTTTTTCATAGGGGTATTGAGTCTCGCACAAAGTAACATTGAAGCTTCGCTGCCCCCCCCCCCCCCCAATTTTCGTGAAGTTCCTACGCCGAAGTCCTCGGTTAACAGCTTTTATGAAATTTTCGGGACATCGACAACACATCATCCTGCAATCGCTATGGCAGTGCTGTTACAGACGTCTTGACAGCCACTTTGCAGGAGCCATGTGAACAGCATTGAACGTTATAATTCACTGTCTTGGAATTTACTGTCTGCATGATGGGTGACGGGGTATAATTCGGGTAACCGCCGCTATCTCGGGCTTATAGCACTTACTATTACATTCAATGTCTTGAGTGTCTTAGTTTCGCAGACGCTGTCTGCGAATCTGTCTGAATTGTATTCGACGCTGTAAAGGCATGGCTACGCTATGCGTTTTCTGCGTGCGTTTTTTGCGGGTTTGCGTGTTTTGCGTAATCTCGTTCTAGAAAAAAACGATATTACGTTTTCGTGGAATGTTCCTTATATTATATTTTAGTTAACATAAGAGCTATATTAACTTTTGTATGCCTATAACTAATGTAAAAGTAAAATCATTTATAACTTTTCCTTACACGATAGAACACAAAGCACGCAAAAAACGCACGCAGAAAACGCATAGTGTAGCCAGGCCTTAACACCCCTTGTCTTGAACGCTGTCTGCGAAGCTGTCTGAATAATTCCACGCTGTAACAGCCATCGTCTTGAACGCTGTCCGCGCTTGTCTGCCATGTTGAAACAGTCATCTTCCCATCGGTTGTGTCACTGTCGACACTCCCGGAGCGGTGTCTCCAATGTCTTTTTACCACTCTGACAGCCTCTTGAGCCTTATCGCTACATGGCAAACCTCACCCGTAAACCCACATACCAACGGTGTAGCGAGCGGATTGATTGAATCGTCATGTCACACTTGCTCGTATAGAAACATGGGTGTGAAATCATCCCCCCCCCTCCGACCGCCCCCGTCCCCGCGGCCATCGCCCGGCTGCCTGGTTGTAGTTGGTATGTTAACTCGGGAGAGATTAGTCGGTACATGAAGACTGGAGATGATTGCTGGCTGAACCGGGGACATTAGGGGTGTGACCGTTGTTTTGGTGACGGAGTCTTCGCGTGACACTGCTTGTCGTTTGATTGTATTGAATTTATGCGTCGAGAAGGGACATTTAACTTGGGACGGCTTGTAATACTCTGAATAGTGTTATACGGTGAAGACCCGGCGGTGTTTAGCATGGCGTAGGGGAGAGTGGGGATAACTGGGACGTGGGAGAAGTGGGACACCTTCAATATCTTAGTGACCGATTGGACAAACAATTTTGTTTTTGCATATTTTCTCATGAATTTAGTCGGGGCACGTCACAGCCAAGCGGTTTCCTTTTCCGGTTGCCTGTCTCTGAGATATTGAGTTAGGGTCTAAAATGTGATTTTTTGGCATTCTACTCTAATTCAATTTGCCGCTTATTCAGCGATGTGAAATGTTCAGGCCGTTCGCCTTTGGATATCAGTGAAGTCATCTTAACCCGCGACCTGGTGGTGGGGGGGGGGGGGGTATTTTTTGCCCCCCCTCCAGACTTTTCGATATATCTCCAGAACCGCTGCGCCCATCGTCACCACACTTTCAGTACCCTCCCGGACATCAATTTTACACATTGTGACCAAAAAATTTTCCAAAGGCTATGATAGGTTGGCCGGAAATGACGTCAGAGTGACGTCATGTTCTGCCGTTTTCGACCCAAAAAAGGGTTTCGCGGGAAGTGCTGTCAGGCCTATAGCTTTGCAAATACAGAAAAATGATAAACAAATAAAAGCTGTAGAATTGACAGGGCTACAAAACTGCTATCTCGGATTTTTGAAATTTTTGGATTTTGACCCCCAAAAATCAAAAAATAATTTTTTTAGATATAATAATCGAAAAATCCAAAAAGTTTTTTGAATTTCGCAAAAACCGGAATACATGTGATAGACCTTACCGCCTTCCATCCACATGCCAAATTTGAGATTGATACCTCTTTTTTTGGCGAAGTTATAGCGAAAAAACTGTTCAAAATTGATGACGTCAAATTTTCAAACTCAATTTTTAGCAATTCTAGACCCCGTAGCGCAAAACAAAGACCACCATTAGACTCCCCGTGACGAGCTGCATCGAATCAATACCCATTTTATGCAAAACTATTAACTTTAAAATTTGACCTTTTTTGGCCTGACCTTGACCTGACCTTGACCTGAACTTCACCAGAAAGTGACCTAAGCCGTACCTGATAGTCTTATAACCAACACCATTGAGTTGGAAATGAAAAATTGGCCATCAAACATGCATCACACAACCCTAGTAAAGTTGGGCTCATGTGACCTGACCTGTGACCCTTGGTGACCTGACCTGTGACCTGACCTGGTATTGTCAGAGACCTCTAATAGCAACATATCTACTAGGCAACTGACGCCCTGTCGCTGATTCTCGACAAAATGCGTTTTCCTCGGTGTTATAGCGCATTCCCTAGAAGACCCGTGAACGGTGAAACATTTCATCTTTGACCTGACCTGTGACGTCATCGGTGACCCCGAGGTCAATGAAATTTGGTTATCTTCGACAAATTTGACAGCCCTTTCGAACGCCGTTTGAATTTTGTGGATCCGTCCAGTAGTTCCGGAGATATGAGGGGGGCAAAAAATAGCCCCCCCCCCCACCAGGTCGCGTTATAAACAGACCCCACCAGGGCGCGGGTTAATTGTGCAGAAACACTTTTTTATGTATCTGTTATACTTTTTGTGTGGGAGAGCAGCTGAAATAAAAATGACGACTTGGGGAGAACTGGGACAACGTGCCTGAACCCTGTCCCAGTTCTCCCGCATGCAAATGCATGGAAATTTTTTTTCCAGGATACTCAGTGCTGTCAGTGTAATCCAAAAAAGATAATCGAGGTGATTTCTTTAGGTGTCAACTTTAAAAACACCTTCTTCTTCGTGATGGGTCATCAAATTTTTATTGTATTCCATTTAAATCACATTTCTCGACCAGTCCCAGTTCTCCCCATCATCAGTCCCACTTCTCCTGGACGTGTCCCAGTTCATCCCATTGTCAACCTTTCCTAAAATTTAAATTTGAGAAGTAACACGTGAACAAAACACGCATAAAAACAGTAAAGAATGAAGGTGACATAAACCGTTTACCAGTAAATGCAATCAATTTACTTAAATCTTAAATATTCTATTTTTTACGATTTTTCAAAGTTGACGTCAAAATAATGTCCCACTTCTCCCCAGTCTCCCCTACTTGTGATAACTTTGGTATATTTTACAGGGAAAACGACAGTCGTTTAGTCTTTTTTCACTTTTACAATCTGACTTGAAAAAAAAACTACGTAATGAGATCAGGACAGAAACATCAGGCGTTGGACAATTACACATTTCTTAACCCGCGCACCGACGGGGGTCTGCGCCAACTTCGCACCGACGGGGGGGGGGCGGATGACCGCCCCCCCCCTGAGATCTCGAGAACGAAGCAAGGTAGCGACAAGCAGTAAACGGCATCGGATACGCACGGTCAATATCTACAATTTTTACACAGGTCATTTTCAGGTCAGGTCAAAGATGACGTCACAGGGGTCGAAAAAATTCAAAATGGCGGCGCTAGATATGGAGAGTTTTTCTCGAATAACATTCGAATTAGTCAAGATAGGAGCAAACTAAGGGCATCATCGTGATCCTCTCGTCAATCCGCATCGAATAATATATATGTTGACCTCGAAAGGTCAAGGTCAAAGGTTGACCTCAGGTCACGTGACCTCGAGGTCATCATGTATATCATTCGATGCGTCTTGACGAGCTGAACACAATGAGACCATCCACGCGGCTGTATCTTGTTCCTGTACGGAGTTATTGGCCAAAAACCTTTGGTGACCTTTGATGACGTCACATGACCTCACAGCTGCCCAACAGCAAAACAGACCTCAAGGTAGTGAAGGTTGATCGTATATGAAGTCATGTGTGGTATATGGGGCCATTCCGACCCGTTTTAGTGGTAAAAATAGGGAGTTGATTTTTCCCCCATTGCCTTATAATGGGGAGGTCGCGAAATTGACCTGACCTTAGGTCACCGATATCAAAATTCCGAGATATACAAATTGTAGCTACTAATGACCTTATAACATCCTGCGACTTTCAAAGGCCTCCGACATCTACTGTAGCTCTGGCACGGTGACAAAGTTGCAAAAAAGTGACTTGAGGTTGGGTCATTCAAAGTGACCTGGTGACCTGACCTTAAAAGGTAGGAGGTTCAAACTTGCACACCATGTGTAAAATTGATGAGGGAATAGTCGTACCAAATTTCGCGGCGCTTTTCCCGCTATTCGCGAAAAACCTCAGGGGGGCGGATATCCGCCCCCCCGTCGGTGCGCGGGTTAAGCACCTTCAGAGCAATCGATGCTAACCAGCCAACCGCTATTTGACGAACCGGCATCTTGTAACCTTGCTTATAGGTTTTCCATCCACGGTCCTTCCCGTTCCCTGACCTCCCTCCCCAGTCCCACCCTCTTCAGCCGGTCTTGAGCGGGCTCCAGGGTCACAGGGGTCAGCCCGACATAGTCCCAATGTCACAGAGGTCACCTCCCTCTGACCCCGGCGGGGCAGCTGCGGGCGCCCGGGCCGACCCCCTTCCCCTCCCCTCCCGACGCTCATATCTGGCAGACCGCCCCCCCCCCCTCTGTCGGGGAGGGATGCCGGTCCGTCTGGAAGCCCAGACGATGTCCCCGGGTCGGACGAATCGATAGTGCCAAATTCCCGGGATCCGTGGCCTCCCCTCCCTCCCCCTCCCTCACCCCGGGGAGAGGCCAGGGGTGACAGGCGGTCAGGAGGTCAATGGAGGTCATCGGTGAGGTCGGGAGGTCACTGGGGGTCGTTGAAGAGGTAACAGGAGGTTACGCCGTAGGTCGGAGGTCATTTAAGAGGTCATTTGAGATATTTTCATTAAGATGGGGGTTATTCAAAGGAATGGTAGAGGTTGGCTAGTGACACTGTCAAAAAGATGGAGACTCTCCATCTTTTGAGAGTCATCTTTTGAGATGTGACCTCTGAGGTCAGCAGCCGTCAGGAGGTTACCAGAGGTCAGCGTGGATGGAAACCGGGAGGTCACTGAAGGCTATGCTGGAGGCAGAAGGTTATCGTGGGTCCTTATCGAGGTCAGGAGGTTATCACTCAACAGAGGTCATTCGCAGAGGTCATTCTGGAGATCAAACAGTTTACAGATGTCATCGTGAAGGACACTCTAGATTTAGGTAACCATGTATTGTCATTGAGGTCCGCGGTTAACAAGGGTCACCACGGAGGTTGAGAAGTAACCAGAGGTTGTTGCGGATTGACGCATAGAGGTCACTGAGGGTAATGATGGATGTAGGTTATCGAAGGGCCTTGTATTGTATTGTATTGTATTGTATTGTATTGTATTGACATCGCGTCTCATCCACTAGTGTGGCTTTTCATGAGAACAGGTACAGATATAAAATGTTAACATGGATGAGTGGGAACAAAATCACATCACACTAACTATGCACTCCATTGACACACATGATGTTCAAACATTCGGTCAATCTAGCATCCCTTGTGATTGTATCAAGCCTTCTGAAGGTTTATTAGAGGTCACCGGAGATTATCTTGGTGGTCAGGTCACCAGAGCTAATTGTGAAAGTGGATAGGCCAGCTAGGTCGTTGTGGAGGAATTGCCCCGCGCACTGACGGGGTCTGCGCCAACTTCGCACCGACGGGGGGAACGGATAGGTACCTGCCCCCCCCCCCCCCGTGATATCTCGAGATTCGAGAACGGAGCAGGCTAGCGACAAGCGGTAAGCGCCATGGGATACAGACAGACAATGTCTACAATTTTTTACTGAGGTCATTTTCAGGTCAGATCAAAAATGACGCCAGAGAAGTAAAAAAGAAAGCCAAAATGGCGGCACTACAAATGAAGAAAGTTTTTAACGAACGGCTTTCGAAGTAATCAAGCTAGGCAAAAACTAATAGCACCATCGTCATCCTCTTGTCAAGGCACTGAACACAATGAGACCATTCGCGCGGCTGTATCTCTTTTCTGTAGAGAGTTATTAGCAAAAACCTTTAACGACAGTTGATGACGTCACATGACATTACAGTTGTCCAAAAGCAAACAAGACATCAAGGTAGTCAAGGTTAGTTTACTATTATATGTTATTTATGGTCATTTATGGTATAGTTGGCCATTACGACGCGGCTTAGTGAACTAAATCAGGCAGATGATTTTTACCCATTTGACTTAGGTTTAATGGGGAGGTCAAGAAATTGACCTGACCTTAGGCCACCGATATCAAAATTCCGAGACAAACAGTTCGTAGCTAACAGTGACCTTATTATAACTTTCAAAGGACTCGGTCTTCTACTGTAGCTCTGACACGGTGACAAAGTTGCAAAAAAGTGACTTGAGGTCGGGTCACTCAAAGTAACCTGGTGACCTGACCTTGAAAGATAGGATGTTCAAACTTGCACACCATGTGTGAAATTCATGTGGGAATGGTCCAGTCAAATTTCGCGGCCGCGCTATTTATGAAAAGGCTCAGGGAGGTGGGGGTGGGGGGGGGGATTATCAATATCCGCCCTCCGTCGGTGCGCCGGTTAAATTATGAAAGTTCAAATTCCAATCGGCACACGAAAAATAAATAGCTTTATGAGTGCCATACCTACCCTCGAGATTTGTTCCTTGCTAGCTGGATCTCTTGTTTAGTTAAGTTTTACACTGTAGGTCATTTCAAAACCGAGAATTACCAACGCACAATCTCCTTGATCGACTAGGGAAATATTTTGCAATAGGTATAATTGCGATTTGCGGAATTCAATAAGATATCGCATCCAGCACGAAATATGGACGGAATAGAGCCAAACTCGCGAGTACAACCGTTCTCTCGCCGTAGCCCTCGGCCAAGTGTCCCTTCTCTTACGAAGAAAACCGGTACCAACAAACGTCCTTGGCGAAGGACGCCTTGCCGACGATGTGTGCCGCGATAAGACCAGTGACGTCATCGAGCCAGTGACGTCACGGACACAGCTGTCGCGTGTCGCCGCTGTCTGTCTGTGTTGGGGGAGGAGCCTCCATGTCCGGGTTGTGAAGTGGAGATACATTGTGGAATCTGAAAACAGGATGCCGGAGGGCATATTGATATTAGTCACGTGATAACTGAGAAGTTCTCTTTTTTCCAATGCCTCTAACAAGTCAATTGTCATGTGACAATTTCAAGATCCTTGATCAAGTAGCCCCAGGCGCCCTGTTTTCAGATTCCACCAGATAAATTGTGTGCTTGGCATACGAGCAGTTAATATATTTTTGGCGAGCTATAGTGGCGGCTGTGGGGTTTCTGCTTTTGAATGTTCGCTTCGTAATTCGTACCATTACCTAGTCCAAAAAGTAGGTATATTATTGATATAACTAATTGCCTAGCAGTAGGCCTAGTTTTTTAGAGTCAAAGAAACTACAAGGGTGTTGTTGAAAAGGCCATGGTTGGTCATCAAATTCAAATAGAAATGCTTATTTTGCTGTTCCGTACATCCTAAACTGGAGCGCATTTTATTTACTTATAAAGATATTTAGTGTCGTATTGGAATGCATCGGCATAGCCGCGTAGGTCGAATAACGGGTGTAGAAAGGTCATCGTCTTCCCACTCTGTCATTTCTGGATGAATTTTATGATGAATGTCGGACTCGGAACACCGATGGCACATTTCCAAAAATTGTATTATCTTCAATACACACTGGTAACTCATCTGGCATCAACTTGTGCCCGATTAGCCAAGGTTGGGCGACAGCGCCCTTCGGAAAAGCCAAGGTAGCATCTGACATCGTCTGACTTTTGCCCAGATCTCTCTAAGGGCATAATTAACAAACGCAACAACACATGGACGTCAACCAGCAAGCTAATTTCATGTATAATTTTGATCGTCAACTGACCATTTGGTGTAACATACAATCGTCAATTGTAACTCAAAGTCGCGAAAACTATTGAAGCAAAACCAACACACGCGGGTTCTATAAAGCCAAATTGCACTGTCGCATTGCTGTCGCAAACGTAGTAAAAATATTCACACATAGGCTAGTCGAAAAACCTCACAACCAAGCTGGTGGCACGTGCCATTTGGTAAATAAGCCAAACGCACAGCAGTTACGGCGGAACTCACAGCAAATAGCATCAGCGGTGGCGACATCTGCAAACCGAACGGGATGGCGCTTCGAACGGTAGAGTGATACTACAGAGACATATATATAGGACCTTGGGCTGGAGACTCCTATTTCAGATAATCAGTAGAAATATACAGACAAGAATTATACTTTGATGTTAAATCTTATCAATGAGCCGCATATTTTCAACTTTATAGACAACAATGCGGTGAGATGTTGCATAACTCACCATCATCAGCAGCAGCAGCAACCAGTTTAATAATTACACATTGCAATTGAAGAGTTACGAGAGGCCACTGAAAGCGTATCGAAATAATAGCAAAATTGCCATGAAAATAGCACCAACACTGGCTCTGAAAACCCACAAAAATAAGTGATAATCAATTGGGAATAGTTATAGTATCACCTAACATCGCAAAAATGTTTTCTTTTCAGCCAATACCTTGGGTACAGTGTTTGATTACCCGCCCCCAAGACATCGGTATCTGTTACGGCCGATTAATGTAAAGTGCGAAGTGTAGGCTGTAGCCTCATCTGAGGCACCGATGACAACCGTAGCATTGACTCAATAGTTTTCCACGAACAACGATACAACACACTGACCTATCCTAGTAATAACTGTGACTACTGACTGACCTAGAGCGGACATATTACTTACAAAGTTTACCAGAAACTCTGATTTGGTCACTAACAACAGAGGTAATGTCATCTCTCACACACCACACAGTCGTACCTACCAACAAGCACCATTGAAAACAGTGCTGAATGTGCTCTCACGAGTCACGAACAACACAGAGTAATCACTCATACAATCACGCTGACATGGTGATACACTTATACCACGCCTCGACAGGTTCCATGCCCGTCAGTTCCTAGCAGAAAGGGCTGAGAAGATAGGCCGTTGAAGGGTTCCTCGACAGTGGTACGTGTGCTACTACCGATTGGAGGCAAACATGGCTCTGCAGAGAGCCGGGTGTGATCGTAGCTGAGGTCTTATCCTGACTGGTAGCTAACTGGCTGACTGAGTTTGATTACTCGGTTACTCGGGTGACTGTACTGTACTCTAATAACCTGACTCCATTGACTCAAAACTGAACCCCAATCAATCCCAGCACCCAACATCCAGCCATCAAGCATGCAGTTATCAGCCAACCAGTCGATGCCTAACCATGGCCAGCCTTCGAGGAAACGGCTGTCATAATTAGTGCCACTAAACATTGACTGACTGGGTTATGGTCGTATTGGCACTAATATAATGCTTGTTGGAATCGGGATAAGTCCAACAGCCAGCTTTATCGTCATACCACCATGACAACCTGAACAAATCCATCCTGACTAAAGACACATCCTCCAACTTCATATCGATCCACGTCTTTCGCACAACCCATCGTCTCTAACCACCTCACTCAACAGAACATACCTCCCCTTTCACTGCGCAGAATGGACTCGCCCGCGCTGGTGGCGCCGCTCAGCGGAGACCTTCAGAAGCTCAGCACCTGCGGCTTCGTCTCACCAATGCACTTTGTGATGCTGCGTAGAAGCCGGACAAAGTTGGTGTCCTTTGGTTTCTCTAGGCCTCGGTTAGCTCGTGCCTTCATGACGGCTACGAACTCCCGGTTACTAAGCTGCCCGTCATCTGTGAAGGTCAGGGGTCAAGGCCAGAGGTCAAGGGGTCAGAGGTCAGGGGTTGGGGTTACAGGTTAGCTGTCAAGGCTAGGCATCAAAGTCAGAGGAAGGACAAGACAAGTGGTAAGGTCTGAAGAAACTCATAAATTCGGAAAACATGTCTAAAAAAGGTTACAAGCGTGCTGTGTCTTCATGGCTGTGCTGTGCGTGTGTCTTCTAGTGATGATGGTGTACATGACTGCAGCGGAATAGAGCAGATTAGACCAGATTAGACCATATTAGAGCGGATTCTCGGGAGTGGCCTGCAGGAGTCCGTACAAAATAGGCAAAAAAAAACTAACAATAAACACTTTCAAGTTGCTAAGAGCACTGCAGCGGGAGAACGCACCACAACAGCACAACTTAAGGCTCTCTAAAGTAGACATCTCACCAGACAAATGAACATTAACACAGTCTCCATTCCACTGACACTGGTCGCTGTATGTGACGCCACTCATGACGCCACCTGTAAACAGCTGCTGGCGCTAGCACTTACTGTTGTCGTCGAACAGAGTGAAGACGATGTCCACCACATGGTCGGAGAGCTCAACACGTGCCACCGTGCGCGCCACGTGCTTCAGCGTCGCTGTGGGTGGCACACGTGTTATTTAGACACGTGGAACGTCACAGTACGGGCATCGGGGGCGGGGTTATACCTGTATATGAGACACAGGACTCTACGGATTTCTGAGCTATACTTAGTGAGTCTATGATAGCCATCGTTAGTCACCTGGGTCTACGCAGAGGGAGTTATGGTCTACACAAATCATATGGGTCTCCATGAGCATGCCGAGTCTAGACTTAGTGATATAGATCTCTCGTTTACAGCAATACCTTGGAACTATATTGCTCCATGACCCTGTGTAGGTCTACGCTCGTCCCTCGGTTATACACTAGTAATCAGCTGCTGCGACTATGTTCTAGCCTAGTCACCTGGGTCAAGGATCTAATCTAGTCCCCTGCATCTAGTCCCCTATATCTAGTCTAGTCCCCTGTATCTAGTCCCCTGGGTCTAGTCTACTCCCATGTGTCAAGTCCCCTGTATCTAGTCACCTGGGTCTATGGACGCTCCCGCGATATGGTAGAAGGTCAGAGCCGTATCCACATCACAGATACTGTTCAGTAGCTTGCAGAAGTTGTCCGTGATACTACACTAGTCCCATGTATCTAGCCTAGTCCCCTGTATCTAGTCCCATGTATCTAGTCCTCTGTATTTGATCTAGTCCCTGTATCTAGTCACCTGGGTCTATGGACGCTCCTGCGATATGGTAGAAGGTCAGAGCCGTGTCCACATCACAGATACTGTTAAGTAGCTTGTAGAAGTTGTCCGTGATACTACACTAGTCCCATGTATCTAGCCTAGTCTCCTGTATCTAGTCCTCTGTATCTAATCTAGTCCCCTGTATCTAGTCACCTGGGTCTATGGACGCTCCCGCGATATGGTAGAAGGTCAGGGCCGTATCGACATCACAGATACTGTTCAGTAGCTTGTAGAAGTTGTCCGTGATACTAGGGGAGAGCGGGGTCATTTGGCCGCCCGGGTCACTTTTGCCGCCCCATGCCTACGCGTTTTGACGGTCCCGAGCGATTATTTTTGAATATGGCACCATCCGCCGTCATTAGAACTACTTTGGAAAGAAACTAAGGAAACTCGGCGACGCCCATTTTTTTTTTTAGAGCCAACGATATTTGAATTTTGGCTAAAAAACGTAACTTTTTCTTTTTTACGAAAAGTTGCATGGTGTCCCTTATTTGGGTAGCATCAAAATCTTAACTCTATTGGTAGAACAATCTGGTAATTCAGGGAGCTGTGTGACCCTTTTGCAAGTTTAAGTAACAATTTTTGCTTGTCTGCGGACCTCTTTTCCTAAAAATGTCATATTGGGGTAAATTGGCCGCCCCATACGGGGCGAATTGGCCGCCCAGCGACTCAGTTGATTTTTTGCCTAGTCTGCGAGCGACGCGCTGCGCTGGCTAAGTTCTGCCACTGAGGGTGGTAATGCGGCGCAGTCTAAATGCAAGGGACGACCTAACCAAGGTGTCCGCTGATTGGCTTTCGGCACCCGGCGACAGATGGTGAACCCGGGACGTCACATCGACCTCTACCAGGTGGCGCCGATTTTTCGTCGTGCCTAAGACGCCACCTTCACGCGGAAGAACATCCTTAAGGGATTCGAAGCGGCCTGGATATCGCCGCTCAACCGGGATATCTTCGTCGACGAAGACTGCGCCGACGGCGGTCTTCGCACCATGTGTCGCCCCAGCGACGGCAGATCAGCACGCCGCGGCCCCGGCCGTGCTCCAGCCGCCAGCCTCGGCCGTGCTCCAGCCGCCAGCCTCGGCCGTGCTCCAGCCCCCTGCCGCGGCTGTGCTCCAGCCGCCAGCCCCGGGGCCGGCCGTGCTCTAGCTGCCTGCCGCGGCCGTGCTCCAGCCGCCTGCTGTCGCCGTGTCTTAGTTGCTTGTCGGAAGCCCAGAATCCATCCGACCACTTCCGCAGCTGCGCATCAACGTTCGAAAAGCCGGTCGGAAGAAAAAGCGTTCTAAAATCATGACTAGCAGCCCGGAGCGGACGGCTTTGGAGGACGAGCAACAGGCACGTATGGCGAGGAGCAAAAAGCGGGGTCCACAAGCTGGACCGTCGAACCATCGAACGTCGGGAGCTGGACCGTCGAAGAAACAGGGGCGCAAAGGTGAAAAATAGTGAAGCGCAGTGATGACTGGACATGTGTCCATGCCGTCGGAGCCGTATTTTACAGTGGATGTGTTTAAGTGCTGGGTCGAACACGGGGCCTGCTGGAAACATTTTTATTTCGTGTTTACGACAGAGTTTGAAATAAACAACTCGTGCACAAAGGACTTTTTTGCAGTGCGATTGTCGTCTAAAGCAATCTACGATTTGGCAGCCATTACAGTTGACTGTTGTTATCACTGGGCAGTGCTCAACTCATGAGTCGTAAGCTCGTAAATCAAATGTAGCTCCTCACTTGCACTGATTAAAATGAACCGAGTTTAAGCCTAGTCCTTTGAAAAATTATGGATTTCAGGCGAATCAAAGATGAGCCACAATGCATTTGTGTCTCATTTGTGTCAGCATTGGGGCACCTGGATCGTCACATCAGTCATGCATCGAGTCAATTCAGAATTCATGAGTTAAGCACAATCTTGGGCGTCAATATTTCAGGTTGTCTCAGCTCTGTAATGGGTACATTTCTGAATCACATGCCCGGCCAAATGACCCCACTCCCCCGGCCAAATGACCCCGGTACCGGGGTCACTTGGCCGCCGTGCAGTCTTTGAAAGAACGATTAATTACTACCGAAACGAGATGTCCCGGCATGATGCAAGTAATAGGCCGGAACAACAATTGAACGCCCCACACCCCTCCATGGAGAAATCGACCAAACGCGCACTCGTTTTCTCAAAATATCGTTTTTACAAAAGGGCGGCCAAATCGCCCCGTTCTCCCCTACGTGATACTAGAAGTTGTCCGTGTGTATGACAATTCTTCCTAGAAATTTCCGCGATCTGTACGTACCGCCTGTCACTCTTGGTGGTAGTGAATTGAAGTTTGTTGACTCGTACAAGTATCTTGGATTTCAGCTTACTAACAAAAGCACCAGGGCTGATGACATGGAAATTCATCAACAATATCGTAATTTGTGCTGTCGTGCGAATTCTTTGAGTCGAAAATTTGCAATGTGTTCATACTCCGTTAAGAAGTACCTGTATACTACCTACTGTTCAAATGTCAGTTGTGTGCACCTTTGGCACTCCTTTCATGCATCTGTTCTAACGAAATTCAAGGTGTGTTTTAATAATGCTGCCAGGATGTTTCTTGGCTACGATAGGTTTTGCAGTGCGTCTAATATGTTTGTTCAGGAGTGTTTACCTGGCTTTGACGCGCTGTATCGTAGATCAGTGTGGAACTTTGTGTCACGTCTTGCACGATCTTCCAACAGGATTGTGTTGTCACTATTCTTTAGTGACTTGGCCTACACTTCCTTGATAAGGAAAGCATGGTCCAAGAGCTTGTATGGAAGTTGAGATTGAGTTATATTGGGCCTTGGTTCCCTAGCTGAGTGGATGCCTCGTTTATGGACCTAGAGTCTGCCAATAAAGGGATCTCTCTCTCTCTCTCTCTCTCTCTCTCTCTCTCTCTCTCTCTCTCTCTCTCTCTCTCTCTCTCTCTCTCTCTCTCTCTCTCTCTCTCTCTCTCCCTCTCTCTCTCTCTCTCACTACACTAGTCCCATGTATCTAGCCTAGTCCCCTGTATCTAGTCCCATGTATCTAGTCCTCTGTATTTGATCTAGTCCCCTGTATCTAGTACCCTGGGTCTAGTCTACTCCCATGTGTCAAGTCCCCTGTATCTAGTCACCTGGGTCTATGGACGCTCCCGCGATATGGTAGAAGGTCAGAGCCGTATCGACATCACAGATACTGTTCAGTAGTTTGTAGAAGTTGAGGTAGTCGTTCTCGGTGACACCCACCGCACTCTCCTGTGGGGGTCAGATAAGGGTCAGATCAGGGTCATATCAGGGTCAGATCAGGGTCCGATATAAGGGTCAGGAAAACAGGGCCTACTTGGGACCAGGAGTAATACTGAGGTCAGAAAGTGATGAGCCATTATTCTGAGGTCCGGGGATCCTATGAGAGTAGGAATTGACCTTGGACCCATGGAATCACGGTCAACAAGTACATACATACGCTTAACCCCAATCAAAGTTAAACCAGTAAAACGCCTTTTGGGCGAAGAACGAGCGAGCGAGATAGTGAGCCCTGCACGTGCGGAAGGGCGAGAGGGTACTTCCAGCGGGCTTGTGCAAAGCACCCTTCTAACCGGTCGCTAGCGGTGTGACAAATTTGAACGCAATCGGCCCAGCCGTTCCTGAGATCTGGAAGCGGCATTCTGCACGTGCGCACGTGCAAACGGGGTCCCAACTGACTTGTGCACGGCACCCTGCTAACTGGTCCCCAACCGTGTACCAAATTTGAGCGCAATCGGCCCAGCCGTTCTCGAGATCTGGGAGCGCCCCCTGCACGTGCGCACGTGCAGTAGCACCCTAACCTTAACACATGCAGATGAATTATCTGATGGAGACCTAACTGTGTACCGAGTTCCAATTCAATCGGCCCAACCGTTGTGCCGTTATTGAGGTTGCAATTTTGGGGTTCTTAAAAAATGCCCAACTTTACCACGCGCCACGTGCGGTGGTTGGCAAGAACGCATGGTGGCCATCACACCACAGAACTTTTACGTCCAAGTGACATTCAGTAAAGAAAACCGCTTGTCAATCGGATGTCCCGTTCCTAAGATATTAGCTTTTGAAGAGCGTCCCCACGGCCGGCCGGCCGGCCGCTCATACTCAGGATTTTCCCTTAGGGACAGTATCATCGAAAAAAAAAATCAATGTATGGAGCTGATTTTTTTTTACTAGCATTTCTTATTTTTCTGAATCAGAAAAACATAGTTTGAGGACCGAACTCGGTGAAAAATATTTTTCATGAGCGAGTCATTTTCATGAGCGAACCACCACTACAAGCATGGCCGCCACTTTGGAAGCCTGCGAAATTACTACAGAACTGGCGCAGATAATACATTATTGACGCTACGCTTACGCGGCCGCTCTTCTGATTGAGTTGTCGTTGAGATCGAGACTGATCAGATGACGTCATACATATACGTCATACATTGGAGGGAGATTGTGATTCAAGCTGGAGGAATTCCTTTGTTGAGCCGCTTGAATCCGAAGGAAACAGCGGAAATTGCCTACGACTATTTAATGAATTTAACGGTGATGAATAAGTGCGAAAAACGTTTTGGCTTTATAAAATTTGATGAAATGACCAGGGTAAAAGTTTTATTACTGGCGGTCAATTCAAAACGGCGAAAACATTTAACCCTCGCCCGCACATGCCATTTTCCCATCCTAGAACGCACATGGGGGGGGGGGTGGTTGCCACCCCCCCCCGCGCCATTTCGTTCCTGTTGGAGATAGAGCTTAGCGGTAAAGACCAAAAAGATTCTTTGGGAAGAGACGAATCCAATGATACCCAGTTTTACCTTCTCAGGTCAGCCATTGACCTTCCAGGTCAGGTCAAACTAAAAAATGTTGCTGTTTTAGGTCACCGTTGGATATCAAGCGCGCTGCTTGTCATATACCGATGACGACGCCGTTTTCTGGTGCCAAGCCAGCTAGAACCTCTTTGTCACACTACCCGACCAGGTTTTTGCTGCTGAGGTCATCTCAGGTCAAGTTAGGTCAAGGTCAATAATATGTGTTTGTATGTCTGTGTGTGTCTGTGTGTATACTGATGTGTGCACCGATTGTTTATGTGTCCATATTACATGAAATCATGATCTGAGAAGCTTTTACCAAAAACGTTGTCAAAAAATTTCAAAAAAAGTAAATTCAGCTTGCCTAAAACGCAATTATCTTAGATGACCTAGGTTGACCTTGACCCTGATCTTGACCTCTGTACATCGTCGAACAACATGTTTCATGATAGGTGGGAGGTAGGATTGGCATAAAAGGCCGAAATCAAGGTGTTAAAAGCTCACAAGGCCCATAGCCAACGCAAGATGTTGAGAATTGGCCATTTGGGTCATGACATGACCTGAGAAACAAGGTCATATCTCCGAAACCAAAAACCACAGAAACTTGAAATTTTCAGTGGACATCAAGAAAGGATAGAGGAGCAGCTATACGAAAAATCAGCCTTCTAGCTCTAAAAATGTTGAGTGCAGAGCAGAAAGACTACCTGGGGGGGGGGGGGGTGGCAACCACCCCCCCCCATGTGCGGGCGAGGGTTAAACAGTGAAGATAGTGAAGCACGATTCAAAGTGTAGTACACCTTTCGTACTTTGAGCGGCGATAGCGGGATAACGGTGTGGAGCTTCGAGGATCGGTCTTCAGTTCCCGGACCAGAAAGGTGGGGCCTATGCAATGTCAAATTTCATCAAAATGGTGATACTGTCCCTTTAATTCAGTACCAGTATAGCGCCTTTTGGGGCGACTAACGGAGCGACCGAGAGGGTGGGCCTTGCACGTGCGAAATTTCGAGGGGGTACCTCCAACTGACTTGTGCACGGCACCTTACTAACCGGTCTCTAGCGATGTGCCAAATTTGAGCACAATCGGCCCAGCCGTTCTCGAGATCTGGAAGCGGCACCCTGCACGTGCGCACGTGCGAAATGGGTCCCAACTGACTTGTGCACGGCACCCTACTATCTGGTCCCTAACCGTGTACCAAATTTTAGCGCCATCGGTCCAGCCGTTCTCGAGATCTGGAAATTACCCCTGCACGTGCGCACGTGCAGCAGCACCCCAACTCTGGCACATGGATATGCAGTGCATAGTGGGTGCCCACCTACATGCCAACTTTCAGCGCAATCGGCCAAGTAGTTACCGAGATATTGCAACAATTACAAAACTGACACCTCTTCGTTTTGCACGTGGCACGTGCATAAGGGGTCACCCACATGCATCGGGAATAGTCCAATACTTGGTAGAAGGAATGAAGCTACCCTACAAAATTTACCGCATGTAAATCGGTCAAGTGGTTGCTGAGATATAAGCCTCGCAAAAGCGTCCGCACGGCCGGCCGGCCGCTCATACTCAGAAATTTCCGTTAATCTAAGGAAAGACTCCGCTCGCTTCGCTCGCTCCGTAACCAGTATAACGCCTTTCGGGGCGACTAACGGAGCGAGCGAGAGGGTGAGCCTTGCACGTGCGAAATTTCGAGGGGGTACCTCCAGCTGACTTGTGCACGGCACCCTACTAACCGGTCTCTAGCGATTTGCCAAATTGGAGCACAATCGGCCCAGCCGTTCTCGAGATCTGGAAGCGGCACCCTGCACGTGCGCACGTGCAAAATGGGTCCCAACTGACTTTTGCACGGCACCCTTCTAACCGGTCCCTAACCATGTGCCAAATTTGAGCGCCATCGGTCCAGCCGTTCTAGAGATCTGGAATCGACCCCTGCACGTGCGCACGTGCAGCAGCACCCCAACTCTGGCACATGGATATGCAGTGCCTGGTGGGTGCCTACCTACATGCCAACTTTCAGCACAATCGGCCAAGTAGTTACCGAGATATTGCAACAATTACAAAAGTGACACCTCTTCGTTTTGCACGTGGCACGTGCATAAGGGGTCACCCACATCCATCGGGAATAGTCCAATACTTGGTAGAAGGAGTGAAGCTACCCTACAAAAATTACCGCATGTAAATCGGTCAAGTGGTTGCTGAGATATAAGCGTCGCTGAATCGTGACCACGGCCGGCCGGCCGGCCGCTCATACTCAGAAATTTCCGTTATTCTGCGTAAGACTCCGCTCGCTTCGCTCGCTCCGTAATGAACTCGCTCGCTCGCTGCGCTCGCTCGCTCGTAATAACACTGGGGCTTGATTGCCGGTAAAATACAAGGAAAGGAACTTTACAGCCAGGTCACGAGCGGAGCTCAAGTCTAAGACAGCGACTTTAGCTGAGGGAGGTAAAGCAGTCACACTCTACTGATGAAGACAGAAGTTAGGGGAATAAATAAAGGAAATTCGAGCAATATATCAAGAACCACAGTGTCGGACGCTCTTCTACCGTATCATTTATCCTCGAACTTTTCACTACCACCGCCGCAGAAATTCATTACATCCCAAAACGCAGTACGTAAGGGGCGAAGCGCCTTGTAACAAATACACCTTTCATCAAATCATAGTTTACCTACTCCGTTGTTGT
>NW_024883723.1:0-49172 GCF_019059575.1 Amphibalanus amphitrite
GGGGGCTATTTTTGCCCCCCCTCGTATCTCCGAAACTACTGGACGGATCCGCAAAATTCAAACGGCGTTCGATAGCCCTGTCAAATTTGTCGAAGGAAACCAAATTTTATTGACCTCGGGGTCACCGATGACGTCACAGGTCAGGTCAAAGATAAAATGTTTCACCGTTCACGGGGCTTCTAGGGAAAGCGCTATAACACCGAGTAAAACGCATTTTGTCGAAAATCAGCGATAAGACGTCAGTTGTCGAGTACATATGTTGCTATTAGAGGTCACTGGTCATACCAGGTCAGGTCACAGGTCAGGTCACCAAAGGTCACCAAGGGTCACCACATGAACCCAACTTTACTAAGGTTGTGCGATGCATGTTTTATGACCAGTTTTTCATTTCCAACCCAATGGTGTTGGTTATAAGACCATCAGGTACGGTTAAGGTCACTTTCTGGTGGAGGTCAGGTCAAGGTCAGGTCAAAAAAGGTCAAATTTCAAAGTTGATATTTTTGCATAAAATGGGTATCGATTCGATGCAGCTCGTCACGGGGAGTCTAATGGTGGTCTTTGTTTTGCACTACGAGGTCTAGAATTGCTAAAAATTGAGTTTGAAAATTTGACGTCATCAATTTTGAACAGTTTTTTTCGCTATAACTTCTCCAAAAAAGAGGTATCAGTCTAAAATTTGGTATGTGGATGGAAGGCGGTAAGGGTAAGGACTATCACATATATTCCGGTTTTTGCGAAATTCAAAAAACTTTTTGGATTTTTTGACTATTATATCCCAAAAATCTATTTTTTTGATTTTTGGGGGTCAAAATAGAAAAAATCAAAAATCCGAGATAGCAGTTTTGTAGCCCTGTCAATTCTACAGCTTTTATGTCCTAAACATTTTTCTGTATTTGCAAAGCTATAGGCCTGACAGCTCTTCCCGCGAAACCCTTTTTTGGGTCGAAAACGGCAGAACATGACGTCACTCTGACGTCATTTCCGGCCAACCTATCATAGCTTTTGGAAAAATTTTTGATCACAATGTGTAAAATTGATGTCCGGGAGGGTACTGAAAGTTTGGTGACGATCGGCGCAACGGTTCTGGAGATATATCGAAAAGTCTGGAGGGGGGGGGGGGGGCAAAAAATAGCCCCCCCCACCAGGTCGCGGGTTAACCCGGCAGTTGCTGGGGTATTTCGCCACCCACCGTTTGCTGGGGGGGGGGGGCGTTAAACGCCCCCAGCCGATAACTCGAGAACCAATAGGCGCAGCGAAACGCACGAGGCGGCAAACGAAAGAAAGCGACGAGACGCTTCAGATGAGTACTTAAAAGTTGAATTTTGAGGTCACAGGTCGGGTCAAGGTCAGGTCAAACACCTGAAATCGGGCTTTCAGTAGCATGGACTTTAGGACTTCGCAATGGGCGCCTCTCGTCATAAACTCTGTCAAAACGGTGCACAATGCATCATATATGGCCTACAAGAGTGTCAGCTCCATGTAGGGGTCAGTCAAGCATAGGTCAGGGTCAAGGTCAGGTCAAACGGGAAGGCACATATCCCCGAAAATCAAAACTGAAATTCGCAGCCTGTGACACATGTTTTATGGGTAATTGGGAGCGTAGAACACGATGGTGACATTCATTTTATCATATGTGTACGTGTTTGGCTCAAAAAGTTGAATTTAAGAAATGCATGTATCATGGTCGTAGAGTAGTAACGAGAAATTGCCAAGGTTCAGTTCAAGATTTTGGAAAATGCTGAACGACAATCAATAATCGAAGAAAGCCATTTGATTGTTCATGGTATTTGCAGTCTAATGGCGTTTACGGCATGTCTGTATGTCTATTCTGTGATTTTATATGATTTTTTGAACATATGCCGTTTTTGGTCGAAAACTCAGAAATCATGACGTCACTAAAACCTCGATATCTCAAAAATTTTCCGACTGATTTTTTTTAAACTTTGTCACAATGAACTTAAATCTATTCTTCACAGGTACCCAAAATTTGGCGCGCCTACGGCGCGCCGTTTTTATGCTACGGCCCGGCGAAAAAGTGGAGGCGTTTAACGCCCCCCCCCCCCCCCCCAGCAACTCGCGGGTTAACATCGTCCTTGTCAAAAAGCCAAACGAATAAACGATCGCTTACCTTATACTTTCACCGTCAGTCACCAGCCACCAGTCTGAGGATAAAAGAGGACTGCCGCAAGGACCCGTGCCCAGCTCTTAAATATACCGGTGTCAATGTTGACTTTCCTGCCAGGAGTTGCTGATACGAAACGACGGGCTCTATGATTAGTCGGTTCCAATCTGTGTTTGATGTTCATATTGTAAAACAATATTTACCTTAGCATGAGCAATTACCTAAACATAAGGAAAGTACGTTTATATGATTGACTATCCCCCCCTTCGTGCATGGTGTTAGTTATGTGATGTACATACATAATAATTACTAGTATGGTCGACCAGAGGCGACCACGAATAGGAACCAACTTTTTGGTACACAAACACCAAATTGGTATCTATGTAGTACTCCCAAGTCCCAACCAAACCTGTGCAATGTGCAGGGATTCAAAAATGGATCTGGGGTGTAATCCCACGGATCCTCGTCTCAGATCCCATGAAATCGTTATCTAGATCTCTCATGTGTCGACAGATTTATTGGGATCATAGATCTGAAACTATTTTTGTCTAAAGATCCGGTAGCAGCATAGACCCTTATCCTAATCACTTTTATCGACACAGAAATCCTCAAACAACATTTGTAACAATTCACAATGTAGGTCTGTTTTAGGGATCTTATGTGATCACACATTACATTTCACATTTTTGTGGGCTTACTGCCATGGAGACTCATGAAACCGTGGCCGTGGTGGTATGCAGGTTGCATATATGCAACCTGCATAACATATATGTTATGCATGTAGCCGGTAGAATCCACTGAGATCATATAACTATACCTGTTCTGGGTTTGTCGTCATATCTTATGAGCTTATAGATTCAGGATTTTTTTTTAGGTGGGATCGAATGAAATCGTAGATCCTTCCTTGTGGTTTTCTTCGAGATCCATTGAGAATAGATCCATCACTTGGATCCACGCACACCTTTGCTTATAAGTTAACCTAATATGTATAAATATATACACTATAAACACTATAAACACTATAAACACATAGATGTTCACTACTATGTATGTATGATGTATAACTGCTGTGGTATACCATAGTACCATTTTTGGCATTTCGTTGGTTTATTCAAAACTCCACTACCTACCTCCTTTTAGGAATGGAACGCTATGAATTTGGGAAGAGTATCATTGCATTTTCCAACGTGTATCGTTTTTTTTTTTTTGCATAGCTTTGGCTGACATTCGGTTTGGTATCACCGTTATCATTGTTTGTAATTGACAATTCAAAGCTGTGAAGTCGATGGATTTCGGCGACTCTATAGTTTAGGTTAGACTGTGGCTTCCAAATATCGACTCCGGCTATGAGTGCAGCTCATCCCAGCCACTTTTTTTCCTCCAAGGCAACATCGTGACGTTTCCGACGTTTTGTATAAATAAAAACCAAGGCGACCTGCAACGTTCAATGTGTGTTGCCATTTGCCAAGACATTTGTTTGTACTTTGGTTTCAATGATAAGCGTTCACAAAAAAAAAAAAAACACGAAGCAACAGCTTGAAAGACCTCAACAACACACGCAATAAGATAACAATACAAGTAAACACGTTGATATGTTCACATCTGATCACCTCTTCGTAAATGTATAAAACCTGAGTAACAAAAATGATGATGAGCACCGACACAAAACAAGGAATTTCACAATTGGTCTCATAGGCAATAACAGCCTATGATAATTCTGCTCCTACAGTGCCGGTCACGCATCTTTTATTGTGATTTACAAGTAGTAAATCACGATATACCGCGGTACATGAAGCTGCGTAAATACTCGTAATGTTGCATAAATATAGCAGTGTAACAAACGGTGCATGAAAGTCTGCTCGTACACAGCTATGCTATCATTCCGTTCACAAACTCTGTCAGTAATAACACAACCTTCCTTCACAGCCAACAGTGTAGACCTAACTTTCTGCAAAATCCGAACAACTAGTTTGCGCATATTCTCGCAACAAATGCACAACATTGGGTCGATGCTTGTGCGGGAAAATCACGGTCTAGCGCGTCAAAATTCGCGGTGTAAAAACAACTACGCATGCCTTCATTACACACTCGAGCATATACAAGTAGCAGTTACGAACGGAGCGTACGTGTCGTACACGCAGAGTAGCAGTTACACACTGGGCACACGTGTCGTACACGCAGAGTAGCAGTTACACACGGAGCGTACGTGTCGTACACGCAGAATAACAGTTACACACGGAGCGTACGTGTCGTACACGTAGAGTAGCAGTTACACGTGTCGACATAAGTCGACAGTTTTATTATTGCTGATATTTGGGATCCTTTGTATACTTCAGTCCATAGTCATAATGTAGTTCATGGTCAATATTCTGCCAAGGTAGTCAGCGTGTCTCTTATCAACTTCCTTTCAAAAGTCAACTTCGTAGTACATGTCATGCCAGTAAGCCATTTCCGTCAAAGCTGAAGCACACTCTTTCCGCAGTCAGGAAAACGATGCGAGAGCCTATACAAATACATTAAATCACGATCGCATCAATGGCACGCACCTCCCTGTGTACGATTGATGCGATTGCCATTTAATGTATTTGAATAGGTTCTCGCATGCAATTTTCTGACTGCGGGAAGTGTCGGCGGTAAACAGATCATCTTTGTTATAGTAAAAGAGCTCTATAACCACAGCTTACGACCATAGCAAATATCGATTTGCACTAAGGTGACAGCTGCTTTTGTTGATATTTCCTTGCGCTCCTCGATCTATGCCACTGAAAATAGAGGATGATCAATGTTTTGTCATGGGTGAAAACCTCTAAAATAAAAATGTGTCCTTGGAGATTACAAAGCAATTAACTGGTTAGGTAACTCAATGTATAATATAGAATATATCAGCCATATGAGTAACGATTGGTTATTTGCAAATGCCTAAACCATAAGTTTATCAATTTAGAGAAGCCTTTAAAAATATCCGAAAGCAATAAAAAATGCGCTTCCGAAAAGTTTTCATCTTACTCTATGGAATTTGGTTTCAGCCATTCTATTGTGCACATCGTTTCTACAAACCTGTACTATAAATAGACAAATTGAATTATAATTCAATTGGAAAACAATGGGAACGTTTTTGGGTTACATTACTTTAGGTTGGCTACACATGTGTTTCGATATCAATCTTTTTCAAGCCATAAAGACAAAGTCACTGTAAATAATTCGCTTTAGGCGAATCATTTACAGTGACTTTGTCTTTATGGCTTGAAAGATTTACATCGAAACACATTTGTAGCTAACTTAAAATAATATAGGTACCCCAAAAACGTTCCCATTTTTTCAATTATAATTCAACCCTGTACTAGTTTCGTGGGGATGTATTAGCAAGCATATCAAATGGAAGACACAGTGTCACCATTTTTCCCGATACCAGTTGCAGGTTCGAGAACGCATCATACCTTGTAGGTAGGTAGTTTATGTAGTTATGTAGGTAGTTAGGTATGTATGTAGGTAAAGGTAGGTAGGTAGGTAGGTATAAGGTAGGTAGGTAGGTAGGTAGGTAGGTAGGTAGGTAGGTATGTAGATTCATTATGTAGGTAGGTAGATTCTTGGCCTAAGCCTGACGTGCAGCCTCCAACCTAGTTGCCTAGGCAGAGGAGCGCATGAGAAACATCAACAAAAGTAGGGGTCAAGAAGCAGCAAGTCCCGAGAGGTGGAACACGTCTGCTCTTGCCGCTAACGCAAAACGTTAGCTATTGTAGCATGTTGTGGTTATAGAGCTCTTCTATGCAGCAGCACAAATGTTTCGCCTACGTGCACAGTGCACACATTGGCCTCATTATAGAGATCAAGATCTCTGTGTCTACATTGTATCATACATGTTGCCATACATGTTACTCAGAATACTTACATGTCGCACATCGTTCCGTTGAGAACGACGGCTGTTACTTAATATAGTCAGATCCTTGTGCTATAAAAGTTACCAAATATAATAATCCTTGAAGTATAAACGCTAAGAGATCAGTGGTCAGACACCGACACTGCAGCCCTCTGGACCAGCCTGAGTCGGAGGTCGTCAAGGTACCGCAGCATCATCGACAGCACCCTCACCTCTGACGTCATCCGTTGCTGCTGATGGACGTCAGCTGACGTCACCGACTCTTGACGCTCGACGATCGCCTCGACTAGAAACTGACGGCTGGTGGCGAGACCCCTGGCGACCTCCGCGTCCAGCAAGTGCTCCCGCTGGCGCAGGAAGGTCACGATCCTGCCGTCACGGTAGCCATCCGTGTCTCTCCACCTACCGAAGAGCTCTCCGAAGCTGTGCGAATCGAGTGCCAGCCGCTGAGTCTCTTCAGCCGGAGTCGCAGACGTCACTGAGCGAAACGAGAACTGCCGCGGCAGGCCCCTCGCCAGGGACTGAAGGAAGAGAGCATCCAGTTCACCAGCAGTTGGGGGCTCTTCGAGCCAGGACGGTGCGCGTTCAGAGAGTCGCACCTGCTGGCGGGAGCGGCGGCGACTGGCTGGGAGAGCTCCAGGGCGGGGGAGAGCGGCAGGGGGACGCGACACGCGCCGCAGAGAGGTCGTCGGTCGTCGAAAGCGAGAGGTGAGGGGACGTCGTGGGCGGTGGTGTGGCCCTTCGGCCGTCCCTGTTGGAGACGGCCGCGACGTCTGGCCGCTCATCGCTTGCTGGCGTAAAATGTCTTGTCTTATCTTGTCTTGAATAACTTGTTCTTTTTTTGTATTGTTGGTTTAGTGACTTGAATGTTTCTTTTTTAGATTTGCTCCTGTGGGGATGGTTTTTGAATTTTGAGGTTGCTGACCGTTTTTGAGCCCCACCAGAAGCGCCGAAAATCCTGAAAGAAAAAGAATGCGGCGATGACAGGGTCATGAATATGCTCGCTCTTTGTTTCACAAAAGCAGAAGTGAGGCCGTTAAGCGCTTGTGTTTACCTACATAATCAGAAGTTTTGACATCGCAAATTTGTTGGTGCCATAGCAACAGCACCTTAACTGCGCACCGACGGGGTTCCGTGCCAACTCCGCACCGACGGGGGGATGGATAACCGCCCCCCCCCCCCTGAGATCTCGAGAACGAAGCAAGATAGCAACAAGCGGTAAACGGCATGGTTTACGCACGGACATGGTCTATGTACAATTTTTACAGGTGTCATTTTCAGGTCAGGTCAAAGATGACGTCACGGTGGTCAAAAAAGTCAAAATAACGGCGCTAGATATGAAGAGTTTTTCTCTATTTACTTTATCTTCGGAGTAGCCAAGCTATGAACTAACTAATGGCACCAGCATGATTCTCTCGTCAATCCGCATCGAATCATATATGTGTTGACCTCGAAAGGCCAATGTCAAAGGTTGACCTCACGTGACCTCAAGGTCACCATGCATAACATTCAATGCGTCTTGACGAGCTGAACACAATGAGACCATCTGCGCGTCTGTATCTCGTTCCTGTAAGGAGCTATTAGCCAAAAACCTTTGGTGACCTTCGATGACGTCACATGACCTTGCAATTGCTCAAGAGCAAAACAGGCCTACGGATGGATATGTTCCTCCATTCAGCAGTATTGGATTATATCGACGCGTTTTTTAAACCCCACATGTTCTCGTGTGAATTTTCGATAAGTTGGATAGAAACTTCAAAAAAGGTACAGTCACTCGATTTTTTTCTCAAGCTTGTCTGTCTTGACAGATCAAGCAATGCCAGAACAAGATAACGAACACATACCTATATTTTATCAGGATCGGATGATTGGACACTTATCAAAATACAACTTTCGTCTTCCCGGAAATTAACGAGAGAACGGCTGTGCGATTTGGAAAAACAATGCCCCGATTTATATATATATATATATATATATATATATATATATATATGTATATATTGGCAGCGTATTTTCCAGTATGCATTGTTCATTGAACTTGACAGCAGATTCTGCTTTAATAAGCTTCTTGTTCAAGTGTTCGATAGATCGAATGGTTTTCTTGACTTGACACGATACTTGTTTAACGATCTCATTAAAAGTTGTCATATATTGAGTTTATTCAAGACTTAAGCTTTCGAAATTATCACAATTTCATGATCACAAGGTTTCAGGGTTTTTGTTTTTATCAACAATGAGATGCAGAGTACATTGCAAGTTAAAATTCTAAGTAAAAGAAAATCGTGACATGGTGAGTAGCCATCTCCGTTGAAGCAATTTCTTGGCAGTGAGGAAAATGGGTACATGTAACCTACAGATATGGGTCATTCATTAACATCTACACAGTGCACTGTGTACATCCACAGCGTCAATGTTGAGGACAGTTTCCATCTAAACCTAGTTCCAGAGAGACAGTGTTGTTGTAGACTGGCACTGTTTGTTTAGATGAGGGCTGTACTCTCGGATGTACAGGGCCTCTGTAATCCATATTCTTCTATGGTCATTACACGAATGGATGACATCCGTGTTTTCGGTGAGCGTTTTGCGTGTGATGTCTTGTCCGTGCTCCTCTTTTGCGTGCTTCTTGATGGCACCTTCCCTGAGGTGCATTGTTAGCCGTCGAGAGAGGCTGGTCGTCGTAGCGCCAATGTATTTATCGCGGTTGAGGAGTCTGCAACCTCCTTCAGGGCAACTATACTGATAAATCACATTGGTTTTCTGTAGATGGTTGTTTTTCTTCGTTCTGGCTTTTGTTTTTTGCATGTTGTTTTTCAGCACAAGACTTGATGTTTTGGCTGTGTTGTAGTATATGACGACATTAATACGTTTGTTGGCATCTGTGCTTGTGACGTTTGATGTGATGATGTTTTTCACGATACGCTCTTCAAGCTTGTAGTCAGAGTTCATCTGGCTTCGGTAGAACAGATTGATGTTGTCTTTCTTGTCTGATGTAAATTGGTGGTTTTCATGAAGTTTGTTGAGATGCGACCTAATTTCTGAGCTGACTTGTTGGTTGCTGTACCCGTTGTTGACCAGCACTTGCTGTGTTCGGATCAGCTCGCTGTGCATTGTTTCCCAAGAGGAACAGTGTGTGATCGCTCTTCTGACAAAGGAGCGAATCACGCTAGCCTTGTACCGTTCTGGGCACTCGCTTCTAGCATTGAGACAGCTGCCTTCGTCAGTTGCCTTCCTATAGACCGATGTTACACACCTGCCGTTCGCGACTTCGATGTTGACGTCCAAAAAGGGGAGTCTGTTCTCGACACTCATCTCATAAGTGAACTTCAGTACCGACTGCTGTTCAAAGGTTGATTTGAGGGCGATCACTTGTGCCTCATCTCTGACACAGATAAGTATGTCGTCCACATACCTAGCGTACATGCTTGGCTTAATCAGTGGGTTTTCCAGGATACGGTTCTCAACAGAGCACATATAGAAGTTCGCGAAGAGGGGACCTAAGGGTGAGCCCATCGCGACGCCATCCTTCTGTCTGTAGATGGTGCCGTCGGGTCCTCTGAAGGGCGATTCTGTGGTGCAGATCATGAGCAGCTGTTGAAGTATCTTCCTAGGGAGGCGGAGAGGTGGAAGAATATCACCACTGTACACATTATCAAGAATGATGTTTATCGTTTGTTCCACTGGCACATTCGTGAAAAGGCTCTCTACATCCAGCGATGCGAGAACACCATCGACTTGTTTCTCACGAAGGAGATCGATCAGTTCTTCGCTCGATTTCAGACAGTGCTTCGCGGGCATGAAGGGAATGAGAAGCTCATTTAGACGCTTAGCAAGCTTGTACGTTGGAGATGTGACCTGCGCTATTATTGGTCGCAATGGATTGTTCGTCTTGTGTGTTTTCACGTTTCCGTAGGCATAGCCTGGGCTGTATTCACCGACTATTTTGGAGAAATGGACCGCACCAGCCTCTGCATTTGCTGTATATATATATATATATATATATATATATATATATATATATATATATATATATATATATATATATATATATATATATATATATATATATATATATATATATATATATATAATATATATATATATATATATATAATATATATATATATATATATATATATATATATATATATATATATATATATATATATATATATATTGTATACACCCTTCAACCAACATTTATTCTTTTTCTGGTATCGGTTAATAAATAATTCGAAAGAACAGCGTTGAACTTCTATGGGGCGCTGATAATAGTGCAGCGTCGAAGGAACTCTAACGTCATAAATTTAGGAAATCCATATAAACAATACTTTTTCATGCAATTCAGTGTTCTGTTTGTCTAGCTAGCCCTTTAATTCTTTCCTTTTGAATTTAATTTCTACAAGCGAGATAAAATGAAATTTAACACAGAATAAAACAATATCAATAACATTTTGCCAACCTGAAACACTAAAAAAGTATACGCCTATTTGACATTACGATAAACTGCTCACTTTTTACAATATTTCACTTCAACGCCCGAGCGTAGCTTCATCGGTTATCGCACAGTGAACATAGATTGGATATCTCATCAAAATTGATGTGCCAACTGCCAAAGTGAGCGCGGAGCAGTCAGTGTGAGTCTGGGTGCCGATTGCTGTTGCTATCTGGACTAGTGATGTCAATTACGGAAAATCAGAATACCGATACCCAAACCAAATACCAACCAAAACCACGGGAAAATACCGAAACCAAACCAATTTGGGAAAATGAGGGAAATACCAACTTTTCACCGATTTCCTAGCCTCTTATACATTAGTGATGGTTCATGATACAAAAAAAACACATTACGATTGAAATACCGAATACCAAGTTGGTATCGATTTGGTATCGGTATACCAAAAAGTTGGTATCCGATTGACATCTCTAATCTGGACTAGAAGCTGCAAAATAATGTTCCGAAAGCGCAGTACCTAAATAAGGAAACTACTCGTATTTATGCGATCGAGGAGTCAGTTTGAGTCGGCGAGGTATGATATATGATAACATTGATCAACTTTCGGTTTGTCCTGTTCGGTGTACCGATGAAACCATGCATAATATTGGCGAGTAAAATGTAAAATGGCAGAGTCAAAAGTGTCAGTGTCCGATGTCCATGAACTTGGCGAAAAAAAGAGCGTATAGCTCTGACCCAACAGGTTAGGTCAATAACTAAAGGAGAGGTCTTTGCTTCAGGCCAAACAAAAAATCCAGGAGCTGTCAGAGGAAAAAAAGGAAAAAAGGTTCCAACATGCTGGCTTTTACAGGTGTGTCCACTGATGCACTTTTTGCTGGGAAAAGGCGAGGTTTAAGATGGCGTCAGGTGACCTTGGATGACTTTGGATGATCCTGATGCATACAGTGGCTGTATATGTTTGCAAGCGTAGGAGCTGATCACCAATCCAATATTCATTTTGAATTATGACTTTTTATAGATTTTGAAGGCTCAATTGATTCTCATGCAGCATAAATCCCCTTTTCAACGTGCTGGAACACGCAGTACAATTTATTGTGGCTCAAGGATGCATCTGAATACTCCAAAATGAAAAAGCCAACAAAACTGTTTTTAAGTTACCTTTGTCATATTTCAAATATCAATCTTAAACATTTTCAAACCTTTTCTCCAAAACATCCTAAAATAAAATAAAATGAACGACCGATGTGATAAGAGAAGAAAAAATCACTTGTAAGGGCTCATCCTGCGAAATATATTGAGAAAAAAACATTGCTGAAACGTTTTAACTGCGCCAGTTGCAAGGATTATTGAACAATTTGATTATTGAAGGATTTTAACCCTAGAACGCCTAGGGGGGGGGGGGGGTTGTATCAACCCCCCCTGAGGTTTTTTCGAAGTGCACGCTAAACGGCTTGTCGTAGCGGGCTGAAATTTTCAATACCCTCTGGGGCAACCTTTGCGCATCTTTTGCCGAAAAAAAATTGATCGGGTCATGTCAGGTCACGGAGTTATGACGTCATAAGAGGTACAGCCTCCGGCCGACAGTTACCAAACGTGTGCGCCGAATCCCTAGGTTTTCTGCCGGTGATACCCACATTGTTTGATGGATCATGATGAAACTTCCCATGCATGTTGGGGCAAGCATTGGCTATCGTGTGGTGCAAGAAAATTGACCGGGTCAGGTCAGGTCACGGAGCTATGACGTCACAAGAGGAACAGCGTCAGGTACTATTTTTGAAAAGCGCCCGAACCACTATTTTGCTAATTCTTGTCACCTCAATGGGAATATGCAGCAATATTAGCTTCTATAGGGAGCAAATGGACCTCCCAAATCCAAAAATACAATCAGATTTCAAAAATTTAAATTTTGATTTTTCGAATTTCTGCCGCCGACTGTGACCTTGCCGACTTCCGGCGCTCCCAACGCGCCATTTTTAGAGCTAGGGAAACGAAATACATACCAAACGATAGAAAATTGATCAAGGAACACGATAGTGAAGGTTTCAAGTCGATATCTCCCACCGTTTTGCCGCAATCGCCGCGGAAAGTTGAAAAAGTTTGATTTTTTCGGAAAATTTGACCTTTGACCGGTCATAAGTAGATCAAATGTTGACCTAGGACCAAAAAATATACCACCAATCGCGAGATCTCGTTGAGAGCAATCCGTTGGTTTTTTCCGCTAAGCTCTACGACCTTCCGTTTCGAAACGCCAGGGGGGGTCGTAACAACCCCCCCCCTGGTCGTTCGTGTTATGAGAAATGGCCTGGTCGTGCGAGGGTTAAGGATTATTGAATGCTAATACGTATACAATGGCCAGCTCCGTTTTGCATTAGAATCAAAATTCGTAAGGCCTACAAACTGCATCAAAAGTTTACCGAAATAAGCAGAAAATATTGAGCACAATAATGAAAATTGCTAAAATAAGAAACAGATACTTACCTATTGCATGGTAGGATTACAATTGGATAACTCATTTATGATCAAAAAATAGGTGAGATCCATAAGCAACGTAAATGCAAATTTCAATTCAAGCTATACAGCTGAACATCAAAGCGAAATTTGTTCGTGATATAGTTACATTTACTCTCTTATGTATATACGGTAACCGCTAAGTGTTTTCGTTTACACAGACCTCCTCGGTCGTTTTGAAGTAAAATAACTACTGACTTACCGTCTAGAATGTAGACGGTGACCGGAGAGCCAACTGGAGAGCCTACATAGTCACCTGCTTTTATACGGGGGCATTATCAACAACTGCACGTGATGTCCGATAAAGTGCAACAAAGACACGGCAGTTATCAATATCAGAGTCCAGAGAACATTCGGGAAGGTGCAATGTAATGCGCTTCAATCTCCCATGAAGTGGGCTAAGTCGTAAACAACGATCAATGCTAAACCAGAGTGTTCTGTCTGTCGAATGAGCTAATACATTCTGCATCTTTGCCGGATGCCGATAAGAATCATAAGAGGTGCCATAAGAAGAACTTTACAAAAAGTCGTATCTGAGTTCGTATTTTCATATTATGCTTCAAAAACACATGAGAGTTTGCATTATTTCAGTTGTTCTTCTGTGCCCGGACGGCATCGATGATATCAGACTTTCGTCGGGTTAGTTGACCCTCGCCCTGGCAGGGCATTTTTCATAACACGGCCTGGCAGGGTGGGTCGATGCGACCCCCCCCCTCGCGATTGGCTCCTATTTCACCTAGAAATACCAAATTTGGTAGGTAGGTGGGCCCCCTGGAGTTCTCGCCCATGTGCCAATTTGGTTGCTCTAGGTCAATATTTAGGGGGGGGGGTGGGGATATAAATGTAAAAAAATTCGCTAAAAACAGGTCAAAAGTTTTGCGCTTATAACTTTTGATCTAATGTAACATCTGTACAACTGTAATAATGCAAACTCTCATGTGTTTTTGAAGCATCGAACTCAGATACGACATTTTGTAAAGTTCTTCTTATGGCACCTCTTATGATTCTTATCGGCATCCGGCAGGAATGCATGATCTACTTCGACAGACAGAAACACCTTGGCTTAGCATTGATCGTTGTTTACGACTTGCCCACTTCATGGGAGATTGAAACGCATTACATTGCACCAAGGCCGTATATAGATTGCACCTCCCCGAATGTTCTCAGCTATTGATAACTGCCGTGTCTTTGTTGTACTTTATCGGACATCACGTGCAGTTGTTGATAGTGCCCCGTATAAAAGGAGGTGACTATGTAGGCTCTCCAGTTGGCTCTCCGGTCACCGTCTACATTCTAGACGGTAAGTCAGTAGTTATTTTACTTCAAAACGACCGAGAAGGTCTGTGTAAACGAAAACACTTAGCGGTTACCGTATATACATAAGAGAGTAAATGTAACTATATCACGAACAAATTTCGCTTTGATGTTCAGCTGTATAGCTTGAATTGAAATTTGCATTTACGGTGCTTATGGATCTCATGTAGTTTTTTATCATAAATGAGTTATCCAATTGTAATCTTACCATGCAATAAGTAGCTGTGTCTTATTTGAGCAATTTTTATTATTATGCTCAATATATTCTTATTATTTCAGCTAACTTTTGATGCAATTTGTAGGCCTTACGAATTATTATTCTAATGCAAAACAGAGCTGGCCATTGTATGCGTATTCTAGCATTCAATAATCATCCTTCAAAAATCAAATTGATCAATAATCCTTGCAACTGGCGCAGTTAAAACGTTTCAGCAATGTTTTTTCAATAATATGTCGCAGGATGAGCCTTTACAAGCGACTGTTTTTTTTTCTCTTATCACATCGGTCGCTCAATTTGTATTCTTTATTATTTTAGGATGTTTTGGAGAAAAAGTTTGGAAATGTTTAAGATTGATATTTGAAATATGACACCGATAACATAAAAACATGTTTGTTGACTTTCTCATTTTCTAGTATTCAGAGGCTTCCTTGAACCACAATTATGTGTACTGCGTGTTCCAGCACGTTGAAAAGGGAATTTATGCTGCATGAGAATCAATTGAGCCTTCAAAATCTATGAATAACACAACTCGAAATGAATATTGGATCGGTGATCAGCTCCTAAGCCTGCAAACATGTACGCCCAGGATTGGGTGCATCAGGGACAGGATTAAGGATCATCCAAAGTCATCCGAGGTCACCTGACGTCATCTTAAACCTCGAGTGACCGTACATTTTTTGAAAGTTTCTATCCAACTTATCGAAAATTCACACGAGAACATGTGGGGTTTAAAAAACGCGTCGATATAATCCAATACTGCTGAATGGAGGAACATATCCATCCGTAGGCCTGTTTTGCTATTGGGTAACTGTAAGGTCATGTGACGTCATCGAAGGTCACCAAAGTTTTTTTTTGTTAATAGCTCCTTACAGGAACGAGATACAGACGCGCGGATGGTCTCATTGTGTTCAGCTCGCCAAGACGCATTGAATTATTTGCATGATGGCCTTGAGGTCATGTCACCTGATGTCAACCTTTGACCTTGACCTTTCGAGGTCAACACATATATGATTCGATGCGGATTGACTAGAGGATCACGATGGTGTCATTAGTTAGTTCATAGTTTTGGCTACTTCGAAAGTAAAGTAATTCGAGAAAAGCTTCATATCTAGCGCCGATATTTTGACTTTTTACCCTGTGACGTCATCTTTGACCTGACCTGAAAATAACCCCTGTAAAAATTTTAGGCCATGACCGCGCGTACCCCATGCCGTCTACTGCTTGTTGCTATCTTGATTCGTTCTCGAGATCTCAGAGGGGGGGCGGTCATCCGCCCCCCCCCCGTCGGTGCAAAGTTGGCACGGTCCCCCGTCGTTGCGCGGGTTCAGGCGTTGTTGCTATTGCACCAACCAATTTGTGATGTCAAAACTCCTGATTATGTAGGTAAATACAAACGCTTAACGGCCTCACTTCTGCTTTTGTGTAACAAAGAGCGAGCATAATCACGACCCTGTCATTGCCGCATTCTCTTTCTTTCAGGATTTTCGGCGCTTCTTGTGGGGTTCAAAAACGGCCAACAACCTCAACATTCAAAAACCATCCCCACAGGAGCAAGTCACTAAACCAACAGCACAAAAAAGCAGTTATTCAAGCTAAGATAAGACCAGACATTTTACGCCAGCAAGTGATGAGCGGCCAGACGTCGCGGCCGTCTCCAACAGGGACGGCCAAAAGGCCACACCACCGCCTTCCACGCTCCCTGACCTCTGGCTCTCGACGACCGACGACCCCTCTGCGGCGCGTGGCGCGTCCCCCTGCCGCTTTCCCCCGCCCTGGAGCTCTCACAGCCAGTCGCCGCCGCTCCCGCCAGCAGGTGCGACTCTCTGAGCGCGCACCGTCCTGGCTTGAAAAGCCCCCAGCCGCTAGTGAACTGGTCACTCTCTTTCTTCATTATTTGGCGAGGGGCCTGCCGGGGCTGTTCTCGTTTCCCTCACTGACGCCCATGGTTTTGACGGGGGCGGCTGAAAGGACTCAGCGGCTGGCACTTGATGCGCACAGCTTCGGAGAGCTCTTCGGTGGGTGGAGCGACACGAATGGCTACCACGACGGCATTATCTTGACCTTCCTGCGCCAGCGGGAGCACTTGCTGGACGCGGAGGTCGCCGGGGGTCTCGCCACCAGCCGTCAGTATCTAGTCGAGGCGATCGTCGAGCGTCTTAAGTCGGTGAAGTCAGCTGACGTCCATCGGCAGCGACGTTTGACGTCAGAGGTGTGGGTGCTGTCGATGACTCTGCAGTACCTTGACAACCTCCCACTCAGGCTGGTCCAGAGGGCTGCGGCGTAGGCGTCTAACCACTGATCTCTTAGCGTTTATACTTCAAGGAATATTATATTTGGTAACTTTTATAGCACAAGGATCTGACTATATTAACCCGCGACCTGGTGGGGGGGGCCATTTTTTGCCCCCCCCCCCCTCCAGACTTTTCGATATATCTCCAGAACCGCTGCGCCGATCGTCACCAAACTTTCAGTACCCTCCCGGACATCAATTGTACACATTGTGACCAAAAATTTTTCCAGAAGCTATGATAGGTTGGCCGAAAATGACGTCAGAGTGACGTCATGTTCTGCCGTTTTCGACCCAAAAAAGGGTTTCGCGGGAAGAGCTGTCAGGCCTATAGCTTTGCAAATACAGAAAAATGTTTAGGACATAAAAGCTGTAGAATTAACAGGGCTACAAAACTGCTATCTCGGATTTTTGATTTTTTTTTTATTTTGACCCCCAAAAATCAAAAAATAAATTTTTGGGATATAATAGTAAAAAAATCCAAAAAGTTTTTTGAATTTCGCAAAAACCGGAATATATGTGATAGTCCTTACCGCCTTCCATCCACATACAAAATTTTAGATTGATACCTCTTTTTTTGGCGAAGTTATAGCGAAAAAACTGTTCAAAATTGATGACGTCAAATTTTCAAACTCCATTTTTAGCAATTCTAGACCTCGTAGTGCAAAACAAAGACCATCATTAGACTCCCCGTGACGAGCTGCATCGAATCGATACCCTTTTTATGCAAAATTATCAACTTTGAAATTTGACCTTTTTTGACCTGACCTTGACCTGACCTCCACCAGAAAGTGACCTAAACCGTACCTAATGGTCTTATAACCAACACCATTGGGTTGGAAATGAAAAACTGGCCATAAAACATGCATCGCACAACCTTAGTAAAGTTGGGTTCATGTGGTGACCCTTGGTGACCTTTGGTGACCTGACCTGTGACCTGACCTGGTATGACCAGTGACCTCTAATAGCAACATAGGTACTAGACAACTGACGTCTTATCGCTGATTTTCGACAAAATGCGTTTTACTCGGTGTTATAGCGCTTTCCCTAGAAGCCCCGTGAACGGTGAAACATTTTATCTTTGACCTGACCTGTGACGTCATCGGTGACCCCGAGGTCAATAAAATTTGGTTTCCCTGGACAAATTTGACAGGGCTATCGAACGCCGTTTGAATTTTGCGGATCTGTCCAGTAGTTTTGGAGATACGAGGGGGGGCAAAAAATAGCCCCCCCCCCCCACCAGGTCGCGTTATAAACAGACCCCACCAGGGCGCGGGTTAAGTAACAGCATTCGTTCTCAACGGAACGATGTGCGACATGCAAGTATTCTGAGTAACATGTGTGGCAACTGGCAACATGCACACAGAGAAAAAATTACCCTTCTACGGGTAATTTTACCCTTATGAGTACCGGTATCCCGATTTCTCCAGATATTAAAACCCGGACAGAAATAATAATACACCATTTATTTTGGGTCCCTGTACACCTATGGTTCTTTTTACACACATTATAGCAAATGTACCTGGTATGGGTTTACAGTACCATGCAGATTCTGGTACCATTACCCAGAAGAGAGGGTACCTCTACCTAACAAACCAGAATCGGTCGTGTAGGGCTACTCTACCAGCATGTTTTTCTACTAGGGGAGACCCGGGAGGTATGGGCCGGTTTTGTGAAAACGCAATTTTCTTCCAGTGGGCAGTGGCTAGACCCGGTTTTTCACTCTTAGCACGTGAAATTGCCTTTCGCCTGCAAAGTGTGCCTGATATTAGGCATCTGGGATCAACTATTTTGTCTCGAGATAACTTTCAATAAATGATGTGCTTTTTCGATTCATCAAAATACACCGGGAGGTATGGGCCATGGCCCGGGAGGTATGGGCCGGTGCCATGTTTCATATTCTTTTCTCGACAATGAGAACAATACTCGTAGCTGGTATCTACCTTGATCTCTCTTAAGCCCGGTTCCGACTACGGTCACTTCAGGCCCAATCAGGCCAGATCAGGCCCAATCATTCCCAAAAAGGCTGAAAAAGGCGTTCGGCCTGACGACATGCCAGTGCGAACCGGAGCGGCTGATCCGGCCTGAACTGGCCTGATCGGACCTTCAGGCCAGATCAGGCCGAAGTTAACTTCAAGTCAACTTTTTGGGCCTGATCGGGCCTGACGCTGCGCCCGCCATTTTGAATTTGCATTGGCGCACATGCTACATTTCACGGTAAACGTGTTTTTTGTGTCACTTCTGCGAAACGAAGATACCATTTTTATTTTTGCAAATACACGCAAAAATAGATTCATCATGGATTAAGCACGAGACATTGCACATGATTTTTAGATGACTATTTTTGCCCTTGTTTTTGCCATTCATTTCGTCGGCATTTGGCATTTCATTCATTGAAGCCTACAGTTGTTACGGAAAATATGCCTAGCAGGTGGTAGTTGATTCAGATTATATTTCCAGTTAATTAACAAAAACACGGCCTGATGGCAGTTGACAAGGAGCTCTTGATACATACTGTTGCAAAATAACCATGGCTGTACGATAAAAGTCACGGGTCATATAAGGATAACATTAAAAAAACTAATTCTTGGCACGAGATCTCCAAAAACCTGAAGATCACAGAAGATGAGGCAAAGAAAGTATGGACTGATTTACGGAACTCATACCGGAAGATCCACGCTCGGGTGAAGGCCGGGGCGCCGAGCGGGTCAGGAGCAACTGACGCCGCCAAACATCAAGGCTCCCGATGGTGGCTATACGAGTCAATGGACGCGGTGCTCAGCCAACACATCCAGCCGAGCCGGCAAGGTGGCGACAGCATAATGGTAGCCGCAAAGAAAGACGCCCCAAGATCGGCACTCGACGTCGATTCCTCTGAGTACCGAATTCAATTACAGCGCCAATGGTCAGCTGCTTGTGGAAGAAGCGGGCCCAAGCCTGCAAGCCCAAGCCCAAGCAGGCAACCATGACTCACATGAGCCGTCGCTGCAATCACCGCACGAGGATGATAGCCAACTCTCTGAGCTGCAGCTCGAAAGGGACCACTCCCCGCCGTCGCCGCCGCTGCCACCCTCTGCTGAGATGCCGCAGTCGCTCCCGGCGGCGGCTGGCCGCAACTGCAACCAGTCGCCGTCGCCATCCGCCGCCGCACGTGGCCGACCTCCTGCCGCTGCCGACTCACGGACTGCTACCGGACCACGCGGTACAAAGCGAGCTCGCCAAGCGTCTCAAGAGGAATGGCAGGAGACCCTTGTTTCCTACTTGCGCACCAAGGAAGCTCGGCGGGACATATTTGATGCCCTGGGAAAAATCGTGGCAGACCGAACTCGCCGACGCCGTATGTCTCAGTGGAAAGCAAACTTAGCGCAGGTCAAAGTGATTGAGACGTTAAACATGATTGATGACATGTAGAGGCCATCTTTGACGGTTGGCTGTACTTGTTTTGTGTAATGCGCATTGCGTAGTGTGAACCACATGATTATCGCGTGTATTTTGCTTCTCACACTTTAGCAGGACATGCAGTTCGGCTATCAAATCTTAATATAACTGTTACGACTGGAACGTGCTTGTGTCAATCTTATTTGATAAAAATACAGCAGTACGGCAGTGCACAAAGATCAGAGTCGAATAAAACTTCATACATTAAATATTAGCCCCCTACATGTGTCCAATGAAAAAAAAAACAAAAACAAAACAAAGCAACGTCGGAGGCGGCAGCATCATTCACTCCCCATACACACACCACCCAGCACCCCGCTTATTCGGCCCAAGAGGGCCAGAGCTATAACGTCATGCGTTCAACGTGCCCTCGCATTTTCATATATTTACCCAATTTCCGGTGTTTCATGTCGCACAAACCGGACAGGATGAGATATTGGGACGATGGGCCCAGGACCAAACGGTTCGCCTATAAAAACACACACACAGCCGACCAGCCGAAACGGCCTGATCAGGCCGAGCGTCCGACGCTCAACTTTGGCCTGAACGCCTGATTGGGCCTGATCTGGCCTGATCTGGCCTGATGTGGCCTGATGTGGCCTGAAGCAACCTCATAGTCGGAACCGGGCTTTAGAGCCCAGGAACCGCATAAGCGGCCAACAGCTTACTTCATTGAGGTCGCTTGGGCACATATGTATTTTGGTAAACTCTATCATTCACCATGAAATAAAATAAATAATATTTTTCTCTTCGAATGAAATTTGAATTTAAATTTTCAACCTTGCGCGACAAAAATAAAACTTATTGAAGATGACACTCAATGAAAGCATCTTTTTATTGATTTAGGATCAACGGGGGTGGGTGGCCCGAACCTCCCGGTTAGGACGCCAGAATTTGCATAGCATCTCAGCCCATACTCTTGCAAGAAAGCTTCAAATTGTCTATCCAGTCTTAATTTGCATGCTTTAAACTTTATGTTAGCATTGGTCTGACATCATAAAACGAGCCTGTTTCAAATTTATCACGAATTTTCTGTATGTACAGTATTTTACTCGCAGAGGGCAAAAACGCTTTATCACCGCTCATCGCCAAAGAAGACTGAGGAGGATTTTAAAAATCACGTGGGTTGTATAACGGAATGGCTGCTACCAGTTTACACGGTCAAATGTGTAAAAATACGCAACACTTCTTCAAAACTGCGATGGCCCATACCTCCAGGGGGCCCATACCTCCCGGGTCTCCCCTACTTGTTATTGAAAAACAGGTACCTGTAACATGCATCAACTCGTAAGGGTGTATAAGTACTTAAATGTAGTTTTTTGACTCCTTATTTTTTAAGGTAGATTTACCTTTTGTGAGTAATTTTAACAGGGGGCGTGGCCTAAGTCGCACATGCGCAGAAGGGTGATCCTCTCCACCAATCATCGTTCCGCGTTTTGCTGTTTGGCGCGCACGCTTTCAGTATGAGCAGTTTGAACCGCCGTTGCCGGCGTGATGGGTGTGTGTAGAGGCTGGGAGCCGCACGGCGAGTGCTATTCGCGTTTCACGCGTTTTATTGTGGAAGTGAGCTACGTGACTTTCTTTCCCGGTCGAGTGTGGTGGTGGATCGTGTTGTGCAAGGGCATCAAGCCTTCAAGTCAACAAGAAACAGCACTGGGATGTCAAGAAACGCGGTCAAGGAACAGCACTGGGATCCAGAGGCCAGGACAGATCCTGGCTGACTGCAACGCTGAGTGTCGGCCAGCATCAGGACAACCTGAACCGGCCGACAAATGGGGATGGACAACCGAACAAGCTAACTGCCAGGGCCGTCGGATATCGCGCATTGCGCCATAGAAGTGGAGTGTCGTACGCGGTGTTACAGGTACGAATGGGAGTATAGACCTTGCGTTACGGGACGGGGCAATGCTCACCGGTCGGTTGACCGCCAGCTGACGACAGCCGTAGGCGGGAAGGGACTGCGTCCAGCCGTCCACATCGTGCGAAAAATCTGATTATTTGTTTGTCATGACATGTTTCCTAATTAAATCGATGATCTTCATCCGGTTCTGTCCATCTCGTTGGAACCCAATAAACAAGCGAACTCCGTTTTACATATCATTGTTTTGTTCTTTTTTATAGCAAACTGCGACAAGTGTAGCACAAATAAATCATGGTGTTAAAGTACCTTATAACTTTCGGATAAGTTTAAGGCTTTTAACCCGCGCCGGGCCGGTGCTCTGAGATTCCGCGCCGGGCCGGGGGGGGGGGGTGTCTGAACACCCCCCCCCCCTTCTAACTCGGCTCCTGGGCCACGTAGCGACACGCGGTAAGCGGCAATCGAAAGAACGTCCAAAATAAGGACGAAAACACTTCGGTCATTTTTTGGGTCAGGTCAAAGGTCAGGTCACTAGAGGTCACCAAAGGTCAAATGTCCACTATTTCAACATTTTGGAAACTGCCAACGGCTATCTCGGGAACCGATAGAGCTACAGCGCCGCGGAAAAGCGCATTCGATAGCCCTTTTACAGACCTTTCTGAGTAATGGTCTCAGATTTGACCTCAGGTCAACGGTTTAGCCTCCAGAGGGCAAAAACTCCAAAAATAGCCGTTTTTACGAAAAACGTTTTTTCGGCAATAACTTTTGACTCAAAAAAGCCACGACATAACTTTTGCCTCCATCATGTTCCTCTCGTCGAGACGCGTCGAATGAACTATAATTTGACCTTGAAAGGTCAACTTCAAAATTTGACCTCAGGTCAAAATACATTTTATATATAATGTTGCTCTAATCAATCGCTAAAAGTTTCAAGGCAATCGATCAATCGGTGAAGCTATGACGAGCATTCTTATTTTTTCTGAGGTGAGGTCACTTGGCGTGACTTGGTAACCTGACCGAAGGTGACCTGGGTCTGAAATTTTCACAACATGTGCGGAAAAGATGCACAAACAGGTGTGCCAAAAACGGCGGCGCGGAGCGCCGCCGTTTTTGAGATATCTGCGAAAAACCGCAGGGGGGTGTTCAAACACTCCCCCCCCCCGGCCCGGCGCGGGTTAAGGTAACAATACCAAAGAATCTCTGGTACGTATACGTGTGAGCAGGTTATGTGACACAAACAAATTCGGTACGAATACGTGTGAGAAGGTCATGTGACACAAATAAATTCGGTATTTTGACGCAAAAAGGTTGAGCTACCTGTTTTCTCGGCGTAGGATAACCCGTAAATGTAGTACCGATTTGGTACTCCAAAAATACCCGGATTTTGTGGCTAGAAATACCCTGGAATCACTGGTATTTGTACGTAATAATAGTTCATGCGAAACAATGAAGGGTATTGATACTCGTTTTCTGGATGTAGGATAACCCGTAAAACTAGTACCGATTTGGTACTCGTGAAAAACCCGGATTTTTTAGGTAAAGATAGCTAAGAATAGCTGATATGTATACAATAAAGCAGTTAATGTGATACAATCAGTTTAGGTAGTCTAACATTGACTGAGTAGATATATACCCGCCGGCCGAGGCCGTATACAATAGAATGGAAAAACACAATTACTGGCTAGCCTGCCCGTCCAGTTACTTCGTACTTAACCCTCGCCCGCACATGGGGGGTGGTGGTTGCCACCCCCCCCCCCAGGTAGTCTTTCTGCTCTGCACTCAACACTTTTAGAGCTAGACGGCTGATTTTTTGTATAGCTGCTCCTCTATCCTTTCTCGAGGTCCACTGAAAATTTCAGGTTTCTGTGATTTTTGGTTTCGGAGATATGACCTTGTTTTTCAGGTCATGTCATGACCCAAATGGCCAATTCTCAACATCTTGCGCCTGCCATGGGCCTTGTGAGCTTTTGACACCCTGATTTCGGCCTTTTTTGCCAGTCTTACCTCCCACCTATCATGGAACATGTTGTTCGACGATGTACAGGGGTCAAGGTCAGGGTCAAGGTCAACCTAGGTCATCTAAGATAATTGCGTTTTAGGCAAGCTGAATTTACTTTTTGTGAAGTTTTTTGACTGCATTTTTGGTAAAAGCTTCTCAGATCATGATTTCATGTAATATGGACCCAAAAACAATCGGTGCACACATCAGTATACACACAGACACACACAGACATACAAACACATATAATTGACCTTGACCTAACTTGACCTGAAATGACCTCAGCAGCAAAATTCTGGTCGGGTAGTGTGACAAAGAGGTTCTAGCTGGCTTGGCACCAGAAAACAGCATCGTCATCGGTATTTGATAAGCAGCGCACTTGATATCCAACGGTGACCCAAAACAGCAACATTTTTTAGTTTGACCTGACCTGGAAGGTCAATGACTGACCTGAGAAGGTAAAACTGGGTATCATTGGATTCGTCTTTTCCCAAAGAATCTTTTTGGTCTTTACCGCTAAGCTCTATCTCCAACAGGAACGAAATGGCGCGGGGAGGGGTGGCAACCACCCCCCCCCCCCCCCATGTGCGTTCTAGGATGGGAAAATGGCATGTGCGGGCGAGGGTTAACCACGATGACTATAAAAAGTACTAACGAATAGTGTTTTAACCAAGCCTATAGCAGTGGCGGATCCAAGGGGGGGGCATGGGGGCCATGGCCCCCCGTTGGGCCTCCCGGGGGGCACCATCACGGAAGTTTTTTTTTTTTAATTCATCACGGAGGTCACCGAAGGGACCACCGGCATCGCAGGGGCACCACCGGCCTCGCAGGGGCACCTTGGGCCTGTCAGGGGCACCTTGGGCCTGTCAGGGGCACCACGGGACTGCGGGGGCACTTCAGGCTTGTTAGGGGCACACAGTCCTGTCAGGGCCCAGGGGCAGCAGCGGCCTAGCAGGGGCACCACAGGCCCGCCAAGGGCACCACAGGCCCGCCAGGGGCACCACAGGCCTAGCAAGGGCACCGCGGGCCCGTCAGGGGCACCTCAGGCGCTTCAGGGCCCAGGGGCACAACAGCCCTTCCAGGAGCACCACAGGTCTGTCAGGGTCACCAAAGACCTAGCAGGGGCACCCCAGGCCTGCCAGGGGCACCACAGGCCTGTCAGGGGCACCACTGGCCTCGCAGGGGCACCTTGGGCCCGTCAGGGGCACCACAGGCCTGCCAGGGGCACCACAGACCTGTCAGGGGCACCACGTGCCTGTCAGGGGCACCTTGGGTCCGTCAGGGGCACCACGTGCCTGTCAGGGGCACCACTGGCCTCGCAGGGGCACCTTGGGCCCGTCAGGGGCACCACAGGCCTGCCAGGGGCACCACAGACCTGTCAGGGGCACCACTGGCCTCGCAGGGGCACCTTGGGTCCGTCAGGGGCACCACGTGCCTGTCGTTGGCAGTTCAGGCTTGTCAGGGGCACCAAAGTCCTTCCAGAGGCACCACAAACCTGTCAGGGCATAGGTGTCGATTTGTATACTGTTGGGGGTGCCCGGGCACCCCAATGCTGAGTTGGGCACCCCCCAAGGGGCTCTGGGCACCCCCAACCAAAGTTGGTACTGGCATCACTGTTACGATTCTTTGAACGCATTGTTTTCTCTAATTAATTCATAGGCACGGGAACGGGGGGAGGGCAGTGGGGACAGTCTACCCTCCCCCCCCCAAATCTGGGGCCGTAAGGGTGGTGCCCCACAGCTTTAAGACGGAATATTGCACTTTTTTGCAAATGTTTCCTTTTTATGAAAACGCCAAGGGATGAAAAATAAGTGGTCTAAAACCGGCGAGAAAACTAGGTTTGGGGGTACGGGTACCCTAGGTTGATTTCAATTATGGTGTGCCCCCCCCCCCCCAGTCTGAAAGTAGTTCCCGCGCCCCTGCTCTAATTACCGTACATCAGAATGCGTTGTAAAAATGGACACAATTTTTCGCTTTAATTATACCAGACAGCAGCATTTGGTAGCCATCGACGCATTCGTGCCGCGTCAATGGGTTTTCGGTTCCGGACGTCCTGAAGTTGTGCTTTGAGTGGCGAGATAGTCTTTTGGTCCGAAATATCATGGTTTAACCCGCGCACCAACGGGGATCCGCATTTCGCGCCAACTTCGCACCGACGGCCGACGGGGGGCGGATACCTGCTCCCCGTGATATCTCGAGAACGAAGCAAGAAAGAAACAAGCGGTAAATGGCATGGGATACAGACGGACAAAGTCTACAATTTTTACTGAGGTCATTTTCAGGTCAGGTAAAAATGACGTCACAGGGGTCAACAAGTCAAAACAGCGGCGCTTAAGTTAGACAGTTTTTCACGAATAACGATTGAAGTACGAATGTCTGTCATACCCACACCGAGTGGCTGATTGCTTTGAAAATTTCACCAATTGATAAGGCCAACAGTTTGTACAAAATGTATATCTCGAAATTTCGGTACCGGTGACCTAGGGTCAGGTCAATTGATGGCTGGCAAAACAAATGTCATGACTTTCTCGAGTAAAAAGCTATGGCAGAAAAAAAACTTTTTCATAAGTGGCTATTATTGGAGTTTTTGCCCTCTGGAGAGTTTATGCTAAGCCGTTGACCTGAGGTCAAATCTGAGGACTACATACTTTGGCGAAAGAGCGTTGAAAGAGCTATCGAATGCGCTTTTGCGCGGCGCTGCAGCTCTATTAGTTCCCAAATGATGCGCCAGGTTTTCGAAAATGTTTCAAACAATCCAAACTTGACCTTTTATGACCTCTGGCCACCTGAGCTTTGACCTGACCTTATAAAGACCAAGTATTCTCGTCATTTTAACTGTCTTTCCAATGCCGCCTACCGCATTTCGCTACGCGGCCCAGGGGCCGAGTTAGACGAGGGTGTTCAGACTTCAGAGACACACCCCCGACCCGGCGCGGAAGGCGCCGAGCACCGGCCCAGCGCGGGTAAAACTGCTCCGTCTCCGTCTTTACTGGGTGGGCAAACACACTCCACTGGGTGGGCAAAAACTGCTACTGGGTGGGCGATTGCCCACCCAGTTAACATGTTATCCGAAGCCCTGGTACTAACACAATGCAGTTTTATCTACCAGTATAGCGCCTTTTGGGGCGACTAACGGAGCGAGCGAGAGGGTGAGCCTTGCACGTGCGAAATTTCGAGGGGGTACCTCCAACTGACTTGTGCACGGCACCCTACTAACCGGTCTCTAGCGATGTGCCAAATTTGAGCACAATCGGCCCAGCCGTTCTCGAGATCTGGAAGCGGCACCCTGCACGTGCGCACGTGCAGAATGGGTCCCAACTGACTTGTGCACGGCACCCTACTAACTGGTCCCTAACCGTGTACCAAATTTGAGCACCATCGGTCCAGCCGTTCTCGAGATCTGGAAACGACCCCTGCACGTGCGCACGTGCAGCAGCACCCCCACTGTGGCACATGGATATGCATTGCCTAGTGGGTGCCTACCAACATGCCAACTTTCAGCGCAATCGGCCAAGTAGTTACCGAGATATTGCAACAATTACAAAACCGATACCTCTTCGTTTTGCGCGTGGCACGTGCATAAGGGGTCATCCACATGCATCGGGAATAGTCCAATACTTGGTAGAAGGAATGAAGCTACCCTACAAAAATTACCCCGTGTAAATCGGTCAAGTGGTTGCTGAGATATAAGCCTCGCAAAAGCGTCCGCACGGCCGGCCGGCCGGCCGGCCGGCCGGCCGCTCATACTCAGAAATTTCCGTTAATCTAAGGAAAGACTCCGCTCGCTTCGCTCGCTCCGTAAAAAGAATAGCATATGAGGTCTGCCTTAACCCTCGCCCGTATTGGTGTTTTTCCAGCCGCGAACGTATAAGAGGGGGGGGGTCCGTTGACCCCCCCTTGCCGTTTCGCCCCTGATCGAGCTAGAGCGCGGGAAAAAACGAGCGTGTTTCCCGTGACGAGAGGAAGCCGATGATACCCAATTTGAAGGTCCTAGCCCCTAGGTCATTGGTTGACCTTCCAGGTCAGGTCAATGACCCAAAAAGGGAAAATCGGGACCTGTTAGAACGTCATAGTGTGGCTGCTATGGGGTTTTCGGGGTGCTGATCACGAATATTATGTTAGTTTTGATCACAAAGATGTCGTCATGCGTTTAGGCCAGGTGGGGTCAGGACGGGTCAGGTCAACCAGTAGTAGGGGTCCTGCCGGGTATTCGTATTAGGTGTCAACCGCCTCTGACAGCTTCGTAACATGTTACGAAGGCACCAAAACTACTTCGTAAATGTTCAAATGGTTGCTAAATTCGAATTTAGCTCCCAAAACTAGCCTAGATACATGTAAAACTCGAAAAAAGTAAACCGAGGTCATCAAAGGTCAATGGCCATCAAAGGTCACTGACCTGACCTGTCCTTCAGGTGACCTTGACACCCACTCTAATGCATGGGAGCAACATCATATCACATGTTTGAACGCTTGAAACCACGAAAAGACTGCAAACGCGCAGCTAATGCGAGCCGACATACGCCAAATCACGATTCCGGCCAAGCATGGTCTCGAAAAGTAGGTCACAGGTCAAAGGTCATTTGGGTCAGGGTCATGAAATTTCAAGGGTAGGTGTAAAATTGATCAACGCGAGGACACTACTGAAAGTTTCGTCGTGATCGGCCGCTTTTTACGCGAGTCATTCGCGAAAAACCGAGGGGGGGTCCGTTCGACCCCCCCCCTCCCCCAATGCATACGGGCGAGGGTTAGAGCTCTGGGCACCCCCAACCATTTTCACAAATCGACACCCCTGTGTCAGGGGCACCTGCGGCCTAGCAGGGGCACCACAGGCCCGCCAGGGGCAACACACACGATTTTTTTTTAATAAAAAAAAACTGAAAATAGGGGCACCATCAAAATGAAGTGGCCGAAATCCGTTGAGTTTTTAATTTTGGGTATAGGTAGGGGCACCACTTCGATTCATGGCCCCTCCCTTGGAGTTTTCCTGGATCCGCCACTGGCCTATAGAACTGGTTTTAACCACTTTAACTATTGACAACAAGCCTTCGGGTATAGGAGAATGGTTAGCCGTTTGTTTACATCGGTGACCTTGAAAGATGACGTCAGCGGGTGCCTGCCAATCTTCGCCAATATTTATCTTCGAGGATTTTCTCCTCTAAGGCAGTTTGATATTAACTGTTGGGCTCCCTTAGAGCATAAAAAAGATTATTTACTGCACAGCAATGTCTTAAAAATCGACAAAACCTTGACACCCCGTGACGTCATCTGTCTCCTGAGCCGTCCCTACGTGTTATGAGTTTATCGGTGGAGCCAACAAATAACTAAATGCACTTACTTTTATTGACGTTTCGGTTTCAAACAACCTTCGTCAGAATAGAATTACAAGTTGAAATATAAATATGCGTCTCAAATGCACATATTTCAAACACACTCGTTTATGTGTTTGAAATATGTGCATTTGAGACGTATATTTAACTTGTAGTTCTATTCTGACGAAGGTTGTTTGAAACCGAAACGTCAATAAAAGTAAGTGCATTTAGTTATTTGTTGGCTCCACCGATAACCTCATAACACAAATATGTCCCCAAGTCCCTAAATAATCAGCGTCCCTACGTGACCTGCCGGCTCTGATTTCGCTCAGTTTTCACGGTGAAAAATCTGGGTCTCAGGCACGTGCTCTCTGCTCGGCACCGGCCGCGGCCCAAAATGTCGCAAAGATGCGCCCGCCACGTGCAAACCGCTGAACGCACCCCTTCAAAAAGCTGACATGACAAATGGTTGCATGCGTCTGACTTGGTGCGAAAATTTCACCCCAGTAGCCCGCACCGTCACCGAGCAATAGCCCGCCAAAGGGAACTAAATCTTGCGCAGTCGGCGTCAACAGCGGCAGAAAAAGCTTCCATGATCCAACTTTTCCGCCACTAAATTAAGAGCGTAAAATAAGCGATGAAAAGATAACATGCCGAAACACGTTGTCGGCGGCTGGGCCGTTTCGGCGTCTACAGATTCTGCTCCTACCATTGCCTCTGTAGTTAAAGGGACAGTATCACCATTTTGATGAAATTTGACATTGCATAGGCCCCACCTTTCTGGTCCGGAAACTGAAGACCGATCCTCGAAACTCCACACCGTTATCCCGCTATCGCCGCTCAAAGTACGAAAGGTGTACCACACTTTGAATCGTGCTTCACTATCTTCACTGTTTAAATGTTTGCGCCATTTTGAATTGACCGCCAGTAATAAAACTTTTACCCTGGTCATTTCATCAAATTTTATAAAGCCAAAATGTTTTTCGCACTTATTCATCACCGTTAAATTCATTAAATAGTCGTAGGCAATTTCCGCTGTTTCCTTCGGATTCTAGCGGCTCAACAAAGGAATTCCTCTAGCTTGAATCACAATCTCCCTCCAATGTATGACGTTTATCACGTGATTGTCACGTGATATTTTCTCCCATTGTCAATTGTCACGTCCAATTGTCACTCCCTCCAATTGTCACGTGATATTTTTATAGGCAATACCTAAGGCTACCTCTCCCTAAGGACAACTCAATCAGAAGAACGACCGCGTAAGCGTAGCGTCAATAATGTATTATCTGCGCCAGTTCTGTAGTAATTTTGCATGCTTCCAAAATGGCGGCCATGCTTGTATAGTGGTGGTTCGCTCATGAAAATGAATCATGAAAATGAAATGTGGTTGCAATATTTTTCACCGAGTTCGGTCCTCAAACTATGTTTTTCTGATTCAGGAAAATAAGAAATGCTAGTAAAAAAAAAATCAGCTCCATACATTGATTTTTTTTTTCGATGATACTGTCCCTTTAACTCTGCCAGTAAGCGCTTATTTTTGGCGGATAAAAGTGCAGTGGACGGCGACCTTTACGCCATCAAGGTTTTCGCGAATATCTCAAAAACGGCGGCGCGACACCTTATCATAAATCTTTTCAACAAATGTAGTAAAAATTTCAGAGCCAGGTCACTTAACCCGCGCGGGGCTGGGGGGGAGGGGTAAATTTTATCCCCCTCGCGAATTTTTGCAATATCTCAAAAACGGCGGCGCGCAGCGCCGCCAAACTTTTAGTACTTTTTCTTACATCAATTTGAAACGTTCCCTGAAAATTTGAGCGAAATCCGTCGGAAAATTTTTGAGAAATTGACGTTTTAGTGACGTCATGTTCGCCATTTTCGCCTCAAAAACGGCAAAACTTCAAACGCCGCTAACATCTTCATTTTTAAAGGAATCAAGACGTAATAAAAAAGGTTTACGTCTTGCCAAACTCTTCGGGCATCACTTGAAGTGTTGTCAGTTATGGCCCACAAATGAGTCAAAAGTCTGTTCAACCACTCTTTAGCCACCTTTCTGTAAACTGATCACATTGAAGCTGGTAGCTTTTACCTTTGGGTTTCAATCTATCTTGGGATCTACTGAAGCAAAATACATGGACGTAAATACCTCGCCGCCGAGAGCATTTCCTGTGCCGTTTTCCGTCTACACACGACGGTTCGTTGGGCAATAAAATTGCCTTTGCCCTCTCTTCACTAGCAGTGGCGCACCATCGGCCGAAAAACCCTCCGAAAGGTGCAGCCTGATGGTTTACTGTTGGATATTCATGATGCTGGTCACAAAACTGCTCGTTTACCCGAGCCTTTTCATCTACTGTCGCTTTGGTAAATAGTGTTTCCCGGAATAGGGCGATTGTTTACTGTGTGATTGGATTAACGTTCGAAATATCCGGTTACAAAATGACCAGACTGGCTTTTGAATAACAGCACAGCAAGAACCAAAGTGAAATACGCTCAGAGGTGTTTTGTTCATTGGTCTAATCATGCTGCTCCTAGTCATAAAACAGGGCACGTTGAGTGTTTTATTTTGCTGTTCCGTTATCATACGGACGGGCAGTACCGGATCAACGTGACCTTTGTGTAATCTGCAACTGCGGCTCAATGCCCCATGAAGTGGCCTATACCGAAAACAACGATAGGCGCTGACGCAAGATGTGCTAGAACCTATGTATCATCATAGATATCTGTACACCGGTGTAGAGAGGTCCAAGGTACAAACCATATGTTCATATGCCTACCATCCTTAACCCGGCCGGGCCCGGGGGGTAATCCCAACCACCGCAGCCCGGGGGGGGGGCGTTTTTCGCCCCCCTCCCCCTGTCTAACTCCGTAAATAAGGGAGCTACGGAAACAAAAGCGATACCAAACGAAAGGTCCTTACCAGACGATTCTAAAGCACCTAAAATTTTTGACCTCAGGTCAATTTTCAAGGTCAGAGGTCAAGGTCAAAGGCAAAAACCGGCACATGTGTAGTGATCTCAAAGTAAGCCTTCTAGAGGATGGCAGGATGCATCAAACCGGCAAAATTGGGTATCAAACGAAAGAAGAGAATCTGAGGATTCCGAATATGTGCTCAAAATCAAAAGTCAAGGTCAAGGTCACGCTCAAAATTGACCTCAAACTTTGCACTTTTTCGTACATCTTGCTTGCTAACTTCCAAGACGTTTTGAAATGTTTGGAGGCTTATCAGTTCCCTATTTGTGGTTCATCTTACGATACAAGGCTGCCCAAAGGTCAAGGTCACAGAAGAGTATCCTTGCTAGAGGCTATTTCACTAATTCAAGTTAGTAATAATAAATAAGACAATTTTGCCATCCGGAAGCTCTAAATGAAGGCTTAGAGGAAAATGGATGCCAGATTCGTGATCAGCGAGTACAAATCCATCATAAACGACCTTTCATGTGTCAAGGTCAACCAAAGGTCATTTGAGGTCACATGAGGTCAACATAAAATTTGACCTTTTCCAAACAAAATATATATCATTCGACGCGGCTTGACACGGCGAATGCGATGGTACCACTGCCGTAGCTCTAGGACCATTTTTGTCGAAGTTATTTGCGAAAAACTAAAACCACATTTCGGGGTCGTTGACCTGACCTCTGACCTCAGGTCACCAAAACTATTTTTCTATTTTTCTCTAGGTCAAACGCTACACAACCGTGCTTGTAATTTGTCTTTATCTCTAAAATTCTATTTTTAGCAGCTATTTGAATTTCGCGTCTGTGACGCCGAAGTTTGCCTTGCAGGGGTCTAGAAAAATCGACCTTGTGACGTCATCAAGGGGGCTAGGTCAAAAATTTTTACTTCCGAAGATGTCAAATTGATGGGAGAAAAGGTACTGAAAGTTTCGCTTTCCTATCCCTAAGCGTTCGGGAGCTATCGCAAATATTCGCCAGCGGGGGCGAAAAACGCCCCCCCCCCCCGGGCCCGCGAGGGTTAATTCTTCGATACCTTCTTAGCAACTTCACGATTAGAGACTTTTTGCTCGAAATAGTGAGTGGTGCACGAAAAAGTTCAGGCTTACTTTTATAAAATCCTAAGCAATGGTGGTGAGAGTAAATGACTTGTCGGTAAACAGACCAATAAAATTGGCCAGCGTTTTTATTCGGCCTTCTCATTGGTTGTCAGTCAAAGTTTAGAGCTGGTATCCTAGCAACCACCGTCGGAACGTCGTAGCACTTACGCCAGCGGAGGCCTCCTAAGCACATTCAAACCCAAAGACTCTTCGTAACAGCATAGCTCACTGGCGTCCATAGAGGTACAGACTGCATAAACACACAACGCCATAAGAGCCAAAACCACCAACCAGTTAGGTATGGCTCCTTTAAATTTATTCATCTACCTACTTGTGTCATCCATCTGGGTAGAAAATCTGGCCGACGGAGCGATGGCGTTCCAACGAGTGAACATGGCATACACCGGAGAGCCAGCAACCACCGTTCTTGTGACCTCGGAGACGACCTGTGCAATTGAATGTAGGTCGGCAGAGTCGGGTGCGTGTGAAGGGTTCACGTACCACGCGAATGGTACCTGTGAGCTGTACAACACTGGAGGTGAGTGGAATGATCTACTGGGAACTTCTGACATTGCTTCGATGGGTTCAGTCAGGATCAGTATTTGAAATGGCTGTCAGTGCCACTTGTCAGCATGTGATAACTAATGATAACTTCTAACATTTAACAAAAGTCTGGGAACGCATGGGTAATGTGCGCCGACATACACCGCATTGCAGTTCTGGCTAGACGGTCTCGAGCAGCCGGCCAAAGTTCAAAGGTCATCTGGGTAAGGGTCATGAAATTTTTCAGTAAATGTAAAATTAATCGAGGGCACTAAATGTTTCGTCGCGTCGCGAGTTATTCGCGAAAAACCGAGAGGGCTCCATCCAAACACCTATCCTCCCCCCAACCCCACCCCTAAGTGCGACGGTTCATTATCTATCCAGTAGCGAAACCAATGGTATATTTCACTATGGAGGGATGGAATGTGAAGCAATATTTTGTCCTACCTATGTTGCCACTGCCGTCCCCTATTCTATCGACCTCTGCTTTTTACAGCGACACTGCAAACAGGAGCAGCTACCGCGGGGCGACAAACCTTCCGAAAAATACATCTGATTGCAGGTATTATTGACTTGTGCTCGTAAAACCTTTTTGATACTGAAACGGTCGTCAGTGTGAATATGTCCCATCTAAAGGTTTTATGGTTTTATCTTCAATAAGGTATTCATGGTCTTAATTCCTTCTCGGTTCGGCTATGCATTGCAAGTTTTTATTATCATACGGTATGGACGTCTCAGCATTCTTCGGAATGCTTGAGACGAGGTGTTAGTATCAGTAATGTTAGTAATCGGACTTTCGTCCCCGTCTCAAGTTGAGATGCTGGCTTCATAACGTTTCGGTCAGTTATCTTCTTCGGCCGGAGGAGTAACTGGCCGAAAAATAAAATGTTAAATTAACATCTCAACTTGAGACGGGGACGAAAGCTCGCAAACTAACATTAGTGACATCCTAGCAAATCTTAATTTGCCTGTTTTTGAAATGGATTCCATCGTCGTTATGCTATGTCGTTATGCACGGCTAATTATGAACGTTTCACTGGTCTGCAGGCGACTCCACCGTGCCATGCGCCTGTCCGGTCGGCTTCAGCCACTGTGCCGGCCGCTGTCTGATCCGACCCCCTCAGGAGCTCACCTTCACCGAAGCTAAAGCCGCCTGCGCCTCGCTGGGCGCCCACCTGGCCGTGCCCCGCTCTGCAGAGGAGAACCAGTGCGTTCTGACCATGGCGGCTGGAGCTGACGCCTGGATCGGACTGTCGGAGCATGGCGAGGACGGAGTGTTCGTGGCAGAGGACGGAGGAGAGCCCGTGTTCAACAATGCTTCGTTCTGGGCTAGTACAGAGCCCAATGATGACATAGCGTATAACTGCGTGCAGATGTATATTGATTCTCAGGGCTGGGATGATACCGAGTGCGGCTACCCCCAGGGATATGTGTGTCAGTCATGGAACAAACCCCTATGTGGCTAACCGTGGCCATTTGACTACTGTATCCTCGGCGTCATAACGTCACAGTTTAGGCATGGCTACAAGTACACTATGCGTTTTCTGCGTGCGTTTTTTTTGCGGGTTTGCGTTTTTTGCGTAACATCATCCTAGAATAAAAAAAACGATATTACATTTTTGTGATATAATTTTATGCTAACTTTTAACTATTATAAGAGTTATATTAACTTTTAAATAAAACTGATATAAAAGTCAAATTAATTATAACTTTTTTTCTAGAACGATATTACGCAAAACACGCAAACCCGGAAAAACGCACGCAAAAAAACGCATAGTGTAGCCTGGCCCTTAAGGCCTGGCTACACTATGCGTTTTCTTCGTGCGTTTTTTGCGTGTTTGCGTGTTTGCGTGTTTGCGTGATATCGTTCTAGAAAAAAGAACGATATTACGTTTTTGTGATGTTTTTCACCTAAAATTTTAGTTACATAAGAGTTATATTAGCTTTTGTATATAACTAAAGTAAAAATTATATTGTTTATAACTTTTTTCCTAGAACGATATTACGCAAAACACGCAAACCTGCAAAAACGCACGCAGAAAACGCATAGTGTAGCCAGGCCTTTACACTGTTAACACACATCCTTATAGCGTCACAAGTACGTAAGAAAATTTTGGGGGTGCTCAAGAGAGATGGAAACGAAATGTGATGCATTTTATCTGTTGTGAGTGAGTAACGGGGAGACCGACTGACCGGCGGCCAATGGGACGGCCTGGCCTGCCGGGTGTCAGTGTAGCGTCTCGCTCTGTGGGGAGTCTGTCCCGGGCCGGCGCGGCGGTGGCGCGTCTCGCTGTGGGGTCTGTCCGAGCGGCCAGGTCACCCTTACCACTCCTCCGGCCGAGACGGGTCCGTCTGGCTAGAGGTTCGGAGCGGTGTGCACGTGGAGTGAATACGCTGATAACTACACTGTCCTATGTAGAAAATATACAGGTTCAGTTGATGTTAATTTGTGATTTTACTAGGGCGCGTAGACCTCTTCAGAGGTCATTGACGGCCAAAAAGTCAAACTAAAAAAGTAAGATTAGTGTTTGAGCTTGTTTAAAAGGACCATAGGATTACATACAAGAATACCAACCGCGAATAGTTACACGTCGCACCTTTGTCACGCTTCCTCAGTTCGTTATAAAAGCATAGTTGCGCATCGTATACGAGTACAATGCTGTACGACGGTACTTCGAATGTGTTTCCCACTCAGTTTTTTTTTGCGATTCGTTATTGCTTTATTTATTCATTCCGGTTCCCACCGGTGGTATATTTGAACAGGTACAGAGAAAGCGAGTTACAATAATACTATCGATTATTGTAAATAAACGGATCGTTAACTCAGCTGAGTGTGTTTGCCGTTATTCCCCTAGACTGGCATGTGCTAGGCGCTCACAAATGTATGTGTATGAATAGTAGTCGATTTGAGAACCAAACCGAGTCGAAACAGATCTGAGATGCACCGGCAGAATTTCACTAGCTCACAAGCGTTGCATGCTGGGCCGGGGCAGGCCGTTCCGGTCATAGTGATATTTTTTCTGTCATATTCACAGGCCTCGCTTCGCGCTTTGAACAACCTATTGAGCCCCGGGTGGTTACAATAGATTTATAAATGGACGGATTCTCTTTTGAATAGCAGTCCCTTATTTTCACTAAGCTCGATAGCTCAGGGGACATGGTAGCTCAAGCACGAAAGGGTCCGTTGCTCAAATGGTCTCGTTTCAGTTGGTTTGTTTTGGTTACGTATTTTCGGTCTAATGAGAGCTTTTCAGAGCGCAATAATGAAAATTGGGAGGACGACACTGGACAGTGGTATGTAGGGTCACTCTGGTGCACCGCCAGTGCTGGGGCCGATTCGATGGACAGGCGATCCAGCCCACCGCACCTGAGCCAATTCTCCTGAGAAGCTATTCACTACCTAGTATGTACAGCCCACCGCTAAAGTAATGTAGGGTTTTACCAATCTCAACGGTTGGCTTTGACTGGCGATTGTTTAATGCAGAGTGATCGAAAAGAAGATGTCAATAGCTAAAGTTGCAGCTGCAAGGGTGACGATACATATAAGCTACATTCAAAGTTTCATTGTAGTCTGGCTAATCGTTCCTAAGCTTCAGAAGCAGAACATACCCATGACTGAAACCCCACATTACTTCTGCTGTGGACTGTACCTACTCACGTCGGATGAAAGTGATCGCTCTACCAGACCAGGGATTTGAGCGGTGGAGGCAGTGGCGCGGAAACTTCTTCCAGACTGGGGGGGGGGGGGGGGTGAGTTATAATAGAGATCAACCTAAGGTACCCCCAAATCTAGTTTTCTCACCGGCTTTAGGCCACTTATTTTTCAGACCTTAGCCTTCTCAACGAAAAAAAAAAACGAAAATATTTGCGAAAAAGTGAGGTATTCCGTCTCGGCTGAGTGAAGGAACTACCGTTTCGGCAACCTGAAATAAAGGTTTTAATCTGCCAAATGAGTTGCCGAGACAGTGAAAGAGGTGGGTTTTTCACTTACATGCTTTCTTCCGTTATATTGTGACCCACGATCCCTAATTTGGGGAGGACAAGCTGCCCAACGGTTCCTGGCTAGATGAAAAGTTGCGGGGCACCGTCCCCACGGCCGCAGATTTGGGGGGCAAGCTTCTCACACTGCCCCCTCCCCCGGTTCCCGCGCCTATATGTATATGAATCTATGAAATTATGTTGGTAGATTTCCGACTTCGATTCTTCCAGCTGGTGGGGTTCAAATACATTACGAGCCTCCCCCCAGCCGAAAAGCTGGAGCTTAGCCCTCCCCCCCCCGGTTCCCGCGCCACTGGGTGGAGGAGAAGGATTTGACTGTCCTGAGAACGTAAAATGAGGGAACGGTGAGGGGCGGATGGTCCCAGCTAGCACCATATGGTCCACATGATCTTAGATGGTCCCAAATGGTTCAATAATAGCCCAGGTGGCTCCCCTGTAGCTCAGTTGACCTCTCTTATACGCTCAAGGGTTTCTCGGTAGCTCAGTGGCCCCCAATACTCTCACAAGCCCACTGATGATTTCAATTAGCATCTCGGTTCCTCAGGAAAGCTTGGAAGCTCAAAAGCCTCTTGGCAGCTCGAAATATCGTCGTTACAGAAAATACAGCTACAAGGCGTTAAAAAGTTGACTTTTTAACGTTGGCTCATGAGCTGCATGACACAAGTCTATGGTCGGCTCTATGGTCGTGGCTCTATATGGTCGTAGCCTCTTATACGGCCTTGGTCGTAGCCACGTGCAACAGCGACACCTATAGAAAGCACAGCCGCGCCACCTGTAGCGATGGAGAAATCGACGAGACTCGACGAGAAGTAGGTACCGTGTGTGCGCTTGGTGTCACGACACGATCAATAAGTAACTGACTATTGGAACTAGTAGATAGTTGCCGGTTGGTACAGCATCAGCTACATCTCATGCCAAAGGGTAAAGACAAAGGGTACACTACATACGTCAGCGCTGTTCGATCAATTTCCCATCATTTTTGACGTATTAGGATCATCTCGATGGTCATTAGTGAAACTGTACCTAAGTGGACATTTTTTAGTTACCTTACGTGCATTTTTTTGGCCTTCATGATTCATGAACCTAAGATCGGTTTCACAATCTCGCTGGCCAGTCTCTACAAAAATAAAAATTAAGAGAAGCTGATGATTTAAAGATGGTGCAAAAGTTCCTTACAAAAAAAAAATCGGGAATGATTCATCTTTCCTCCAGAGTGCCATTTGTGCCCATTTACGGAAGTTCTTCAGGCTCCTACTGCTCCATCAAAAGCCTATAACAGCAATGAGAGGCGGCGAGACACCCTCCACCCCCTCCCCCCATCGCTAGCAGATCAGCTAAGAACGACAGGCCTAGAGGACGAGAGGCACCGGGAATCGAACCCGGTTCCTCCCAAGTCCCAGCCCCAATACCTTACCCACTCCGGCGCCACTTTTTCGCAGGCAGGCTTCCGGTATGACAAATTTCCTTACACCGAACTCGGCTCTGAAGTGTAGTTCGCGGCGTGATTGGTCACTCCGATTGGTGACGTCATCTGTGTTTGAGTACGGCACCGTGTCAACTATACGACGTGTTATCGGCCTGAAGGCAACTGGGCGAGATAGCGGCCGGTTTAGTCAGGGCGATAGGTGAAAGACACACGTTCCAAGGTGGCCATGAGTGAGGAAGCGTGGCGATAGTGGTGCAAAGGAATAGAACACATATTTTAGTGATATTTTTGCCCTTTGTATTCCGTGGGCAGTGATTTTTTGTGGTTGGTGTCTGCGGCTAAGCCGCAACAGTTGTGACTGAGCTGAACAGACTGAGCTTAAGACATGGTCTAAGCTGGCTGATGCAAATTCGATTGGTGAGTATACAGTATACAGTATACACCTATATGAAAGCTGGTGATGCTTGCGATTGGCAGTAGCAATGCATGCCCCTATTCAGTGAAGCTTTTAGTTGTCTACCGTTGCATCTAAAAAGTTCGTTTGAAAAAGCTTTTTAGTTCTTTTTAGTTCAACAAAGTTTGGGAATGAAAACTGACAAGCATTTTCTTGACTTGACTTATCACTATCGCCTCAGCATGACAATTATTTCTGATGCATTTTTGCACATAATTCTGATTTTTTATTTAGCTACTCAAACTGTTCAGTCCGGCGTCTTTCAAATCAAACACATGGCAAAAAATAAAGATAGTATTGGCAGGCGGGCTAAAAACAAATCAGGCAGTTACATTCCGTTCTCAATATCACCGAAAAAATCCAACTCCCCTCTTCTTTTTACTGTTTCCGAAATTTTCACTTAATATTTTTCTCGTGCAGAGGCCTCTTGCACCAAAATCCTCTTGCACCAATGCTTGGATTATATTGCATCGTATACCCAGTCCAAGTCTCAAATGTAACAATTTGCGTGCAAAATCTAGCAAGCACATGTAGGATTATGTATTGGGCTATTGCAAACAAATTTACCACCGTTAGATTAGCTTATTCTGAAACCGGTTTTTTCGATTTTACCTAGCTAGGTAGTTTGGTGCAAGAGGCCTCAGGTCTCACTTCGAATAACCAAAAACTACCTCCACTGCGCCGCGTCTGTCCACAAACTATCAAGCTATTTTTATCAATTTCTGATGAATGTTTGTTGCGTGCTACATCGATCAAACAGATGCCAATCTTACCGAGCCATCAAGGTGGTAAAGAGGGCAGTAAAATGTCACACTAATTAAGAAGTTGAATAGCAAATAATTGCATCAGATTCTTCCTAGTAAGCAATCAACACAAAGTTCGAGTTCGGTGACCGTTCAATGACCTATGTCGCAAAATGCAGACTGGTAAAAGTGGCGAAGGGTTAAATGCGACTAAGAAGACCATAGTATGGTGTATCTGTGATAACTTCAAGACATATTTGGCATAAATGGGTCATAGGTTCTTACATTATCGCTTTGCTAGTTAGAATGATATGAAATTGAAACAAATAACTTATCTCATAAACCTCATAATACCTATCTCGAATTCACTGATAGTGTGCAAAAGAAGATATGTTCATATAGGAAATCGTGTTTAAAGTTTAAAAGATAAACATTGAACATACTGATTGATTTGTGCCATGCTAGAAAATGTATGTCGGATAGTTTCCATCACGAAAAAATGCACTTTCCTATAATGCATCATAAATAAAACGTAGTGTCAGTGTAAAACGTAACGTGCAGACTGCACAAGCATGTCAAGTTTTCAGGCCTTGTGAAGTGAAGCTCACAACTTTGTTACGCACTGTTCACTACATATTGCATACGCTTACTTATTTTCTTTCCTCCTTTCCAGATTGCATATTCTCACGACATTTGAGCCAGCTGCAATTTTTCACATAAATCTCCACTGCCATCACCACCAGTGGATGCATATTCACCGTCATCTCATCTCCGCGCAATCTCCGAGAGCTCTCATCTCGCAAACGCGCCACGTCCGCGCCAATAAATCGCGAACGCCTCGTGGCTAACTTCGTTCCAGCGCCGCCGTTCCGGAGGGTGTCGCAGTTCGCTCTCTGTCGCAGCGTCGACGTCGACCAGGCCAATCGATTTAGCTCCACGCTCAGAGCTAGGCCCGACGCCGGCCCGCAGAGGCGGCCGCAGTCGACCGCGCCCGGCCGGCAGTGCCTCAGGCGCTCCCGGGTCGCGGACAGTCTCGACGCGCGGACAGTCTCGAAGTTGCATCGGCGTCTGCAGACGGCTCGTTGCATTTGGAAGTGGATTCGCCGGAGAGCAATAGAAGCAAAGTGCATATCAATGGAATCGGCACGCGAGCAACGGCTTTGGTGAGAAAATACCTTACAGTGATTTCAGTGTAGTAAGCTTTCTGGCTGAGGACAGGCTTCCGATTAAATCGGCAGCGAGGTCCGAAAGCAACAACTAGTTGGCAAGAAACCTGCGGATCCAAGACCTGCATCGTGGCATATCAAGACGAATAGTCTACATCCATAGCAACTGAAGAGGTGCTAAGATATTGAAGGACAAAGGTGAGAAACAAGTGTTTAAAAGTTTTCCATATGTTGCGTTCAGACGTGCAAACAGTTGCGACCAGTGAAACAGAAGTCGAGCGGTGAAGTAGCGAAACCCGAACACGTTTCACCGAAGTGACACGCTGTCGCGTAGCTACAACCCATCCTGAAATAGATGTGCTATTTCGAGCGTGTCAAACACACATCCGTTTGCACTTTGACGTCCGTCGGCCGAGGGCTGGTGGTTGACGGTTGCGTGACCTCACGTGCGGCCTTTGTGTGAGCCTGCCGAAGTTAGAACCGCGTGACAGACCTGCGTGTCAAGACTTGAGCGGCTACACTTCTGAACAATCAACAGTGTGATTTGTGAAGTAACAGGGGTGAAGTTGTTCACAAAGAGAGTGAAGAAGTTGAAGTATAAAGAAGTAAAATGCTAGTGATTGCTGGTGAAATAAAGTGCAACAAGGACAAGAAAGCGGGCTAGCATTCTGTAACATTCGTTGATTTTTATGAGCTGGTTGCGTGAGGTGAGGCCCTGCTAACCTAGTGGTGAAAATAGCCAGCTCCTAGCTGGGTTTCGTGCATTCAACACTTTATCTCAGCCAGTACTAAGAATTCAACTTCGTCTAAATCGCACCGTAGCCGCTGACGATGTTGCCTCAGTTGCTGCTTCTGTCGCTGTTGTTCGCTAACGTCGACTCCATCTGGGAGCCCGATGACGTGGCGTCATCGGCGTCATCAGCGTCATCAGCGCATAACATCGTGACCGCCATGTCAGCAATTCAAGGCCAAGATCCTTACGAGGATGCCAACATCCTGAGAGAGTTGACAACTGAGGAGGGCAGCGGAAGAACAGAGGACATCAGTGCAGACGACTATACTGACGACGACAAGTGGGCTGAGGAGGGCCAAGACCAGATGATGCAAAACCTGGAGCATGGTTTTGTTGAGAGTCCAGTGCTTGGTGACAGCAAAACTCAAAGCAAGGGAAGCTCAGAACTAGAAGGCAGACCTGTGTCGGACAACCAAGACAACGATAGAGATACCGGCAATAAGGATATGTTCTTCGAAGAAGATCCGGAAGATGTCCTGAACGAAACATTGCAATGGAATTCACCAAAGCCTGACCCTGAGCTAAAATCTTCGTTGGATACACGATCAGAAAGAGAAAATCTAGCTTTTGTGACAAGCAGCCAGTCAGATGTGAGCAAAGTGATGTCGACAATCAGTATCAGCAAAGCACCGCCATTGACAGCGAATGTAACGCCATCTCCAAGAGGAATTACAGCAAGCGCGACGACTGGCCGTCCTCCTGTAGTTATGACCACTCAACAAGTCCATCCATCACCTAGTGATGATATTCCGAAGACAGAAGAACATCTTCCAGTGAAAACGTCGTTCGTGCATCACGCTGAAGGTCACCCTAGCGCAAACACCGATGAAGAGGCGGTTGAAGAAGAAGTAGAAGAGTCCCAACGAGCAATTCCAGGTGTCAAGAAATTTGGTGCGGTAGTGTCGGAATCTTTGGCATCAAGTACATCAAGCCCACAGATCCAAACAACCACAATGGTATCTACATTTACATCAACACCCACAGCCATTACCAAACCTATATACACACCCGCTTCCGAAACCACGCCTTCTTTCACTCGTAATTTAAGTCCACCCGTCTTCCCAAATAAAATCGCCAAGGCCGGTGACACCGATTCCAACCCGAGAACTGACTCAAAACCGGGGGAAAGAATCACCAATGAAACAATCAATGACTCTGTTCCTTCCACTACTGGGTCTAGCCAAGACTCTGACTTTGATCCACCTGAGCTGATGGCGTCCGATCCTTCAACAACATCTTCATCCCCAGTCCCTCCTGTAACCTCTCCTTCCCCACCCCCTCCTTGCCTACAAGAATGTAACGATATCATCAGCTCCTTCCAACTCAAAGTGACGCCATCGTACAGCATGGCACAGCAAGGAGTCAACGTCTCGCTCCGGTGTTGGCTCACCAAACCTGCCGAGTCTGACCCGTCAGAGGAGCTTTTCTGGCGGTTTGAATCGGACAACGGAAGCAGCCCCTGCTCGCTGGGACCATCGGGAGCGGAAGAAGGCGCGGAACAGTGTGCAGAACTGGAAGCGGAAGCGGCGGAAGAATTCGAAAACCGGACGGATTCTGTGATCAGGTGAGTGTCAACGACCTAGAGAGGACAACAAAATGAACCAAGGATGTCAGTTTTCTTCATAGGCATAATTCATCTACATATGATTTAACCCGGCGGCCGCTGGGCCTCCGCGCCACCCGCCGGCCGCTGGGGGGGGGGGGCATAAAGTTGCCCCCCCCTTTACTTCTGCGACGATATCGTCGCAACGCGAAGAGATAGAGAAGCGAAACTTTGCACACATCTTCCTGAATACCTAGCCGAGGTTGTGTCCAAATTTGGTGTCGATCCCATTTGAAATGACGTCACAGTGACGTCATAAGTGAAATTATAGATTTGCGACTCTCATATTCCTCACGATACATCACATATATGGGACCGAATATAAAGGGCCGATTGTTGGTCAGAAACTAGATGGAAGTGTAGTAACATGTTTTAGGATGACAGCAGGTGCTGTCTAGTTCATTTACAGTCCAGTTTCATGCTCAGCGTCATCAGAAACGGTCCATATCGGGAAACGACAAAACTTTATGACGTCACTGTGACGTCATCTTAGGTGCTACAACCACCAAACTTTCCTCAAACATTGCCTAGGTATTCATTTGAAGCTATGCCAAGTTTCACGTTCGTAGCTCATCAGGTTTCGGAAATATTTCACAAAACGTAAAGGGGGGGCAACTTTATGCCCCCCCCCCCCCCCCAGCGGCTCGTGGGTTAACAAAGACAGTTTCTCGCTTACGTTCGCGCACGTCGCTAAAAATAACAAGGCAAACGAGTCAAAATAGTGCGGGTATTGAAGGAACATTCAATCGACGATAGGCCAACTAACCCGTGTATCATACTTCTCCCTCCAGTTGCGCTAGCAAGCAGGTCACACTGATGTCTCCCTATTCCTAGGCTTCTACTAATCAAGCTAGAAGCATGCATGCCATGCAGATCACCTAGCCCAATCGCCTCCAACAGAAGCGAATAACATTAGCAGTGGCGAAGCGGACCCAGAGCTCTAACGAGTAACGAACTCCGGTCACGCGAATACGGGGACTAGTGATGTCAGTTACAGAAAATCGTGATACCGATACCAAACCAAATACCAACAATAACCATAGGAAAACACCAAAACCAAACCAACTTCAGAAACTGAGGGAAATACCAACTTCTTACCGAATTCACAGCCTCTTTTACATTAGCGACGATTCACAATACCAACAAAATACCAAATGCATTAGCCTTGAAATACCAAATACCAAGTTGGTATCGGTTTGGTATCGGTATACCAAAAAGTTGGTATCCGATTGACATCTCTAACGGGGACCGTATCGGTCGGCAATTATTGGCGAGCGTCGAATGGCGCGGTCCCCCAGCATGTCGTAAAGGTTTACTGGAAGAGTTGTTCGCCACTGCTGGGCCCAGTTAATCGTTTTGATCAGGCCAGACACGCTCGAAACGGGATTCGGCCGTAAGGCCAGACTCAGTGAGCTCATATACGATGGGAAAGCGGAATTAAAAAATGCTGGTTATGCTGAGTGAATAGGTTACATAGCCGTTCGTAGCTATCAAAGTACTTAAGCGTCCTAAAAATATATGAACATTTAAGCTCATCATAAGTTAACCCGGCAGTTGCTGGGGTATTTCGCCACCCACCGTTTGCTGGGGGGGGGGGGGGGGCGTTAAACGCCCCCAGCCGATAACTCGAGAACCAATAGACGCAGCGAAACGCACGAGGCGGCAAACGAAAGAACGCGACGAGACGCTTCAGATGAGTACTTTAAAGTTGAATTTTGAGGTCACAGGTCGGGTCAAGGTCAGGTCAAACACCTGAAATCGGGCTTTCAGTAGCATGGATTTCAGGACTTCGCAATGAGCGCCTCTCGTCATAAACTCTGTCAAAACGGTGCACAATCCATCATATAAGGCTTACAAGAGTGTCAGCCCCATGTAGGGGTCAGTCAAGCATAGATCAGTGTCAAGGTCAGGTCAACCGGGTAGGCACATATCCCCGAAAATCAAAACTGATATTCGCAGCCTGTGACACATGTTTTATGGGTAATTTGGGGCGTAGAAAACGATGGTGACATTCATTTTATCATATGTGTACGTGTTTGGCTCAAAAAGTTCAATATAAGAAATGTATGTATCATGGTCGTGAAGTAGTCACGAGAAATTGCCAAGATTCAGATCAAGATTTTGGCAAATGCGAAACGATAATCAATAATCGAAGATAGCCATTTGATTGTTCATGGTATTGGCAGTCTAATGCCGTTTACTGCATGTCTGTATGTCTATTCTGTGATTTTATATGATTTTTGAACATATGCCGTTTTTGGTCGAAAACTCAGAAATCATGACGTCACTAAAACCTCGATATCTCAAATTTTTTCCGACCGATTTTTTAAAAGTTTTGTCACAATAGACTTCAATCAATTCCCTACAGGTACCTAAAATTTGGCGCGCCTGTGGCGCGCCGTTTTTATGCTATGGCCCGGCGAAAAAAGTGGGGGCGTTTAACGCCCCCCCCCCCCCAGCAACTCGCGGGTTAAGGTAAATAATTACGGAGCGAGCGAAGCGAGCGTAGTCTTTCCTTAGATTAACGGAAATTTCTGAGTATGAGCGGCCGGCCGGCCGGCCGGCCGTGGTCACGCTTTTGAGAGGCTTATATCTCAGCAACCACTTGACCGATTTACACGCGGTAATTTTTGTAGGGTAGCTTCATTCCTTCTACCAAGTATTGGACTATTCCCAATTTCCCGATGCATGTGGGTGACCCCTTATGCACGTGCCACGTGCAAAACGAAGAGGTGTCACTTTTGTAATTGTTGCAATATCTCGGTAACTACTTGGCCGATTGCGCTGAAAGTTGGCATGTAGGTAGGCACCCACTAGGCACTGCATATACATGTGCCAGAGTTGGGGTGCTGCTGCACGTGCGCACGTGCAGGGGTCGTTTCCAGATCTCGGGAACGGCTGGACCGATTGCGCTCAAATTTGGTACACGGTTGGGGACCGGTTAGTAGGGTGCCGTGCACAAGTCAGTTGGGACCCATTTTGCACGTGCGCACGTGCAGGGTGCCGCTTCCAGATCTCGAGAACGGCTGGGCCGATTGTGCCCAAATTTGGCACATCGCTAGAGACCAGTTAGTAAGGTGCCGTGCACAAGTCAGCTGGAGGTACCCCCTCGCAATTTCGCACGTGTAAGGCCCACCCTCTCGCTCGCTCCGTTAGTCGCCCCAAAAGGCGTTATACTGGTTATATATTTGAACTAATGTTACGTAGACAGCAGCGCACATAAATGCACAAAAATTCAACTAAAAATATCATGACTTTACTGCAACAGAGAAAGGAACATTGGCAACACAAAATAAGTACGCATTTTTTAACAGCCAAGAGAAAATTCCCAGTGCAACAATTAATTCCTTAAGTCCGACATCAAATTGGTTTCCAGAAACATGCAATGGAAGTCTTTGTTTTCCTACTTTCTTTTCAATTTCTCAAGACCCATCAGGGAAAAAGGACCCATAGAGTCCCACCACCACCCTCTAAAACATCCAACCATTTAACGTCAAAGCTCAAGGGTTGTTTATTTTCACTAGAAGCCCGTCGGGAGCTCAGTTTCTACCAGATTGGCCAGCCTTTCGGTCTGATAAGTCAGTTGGCAGATTGCCAGCACCCAGACAGTCCAGAAGGTCAAAGTTTGGTTCGGAGCGCCCGACGCGGCTCGGTCGATAGCGCTGAGAACGGTTGAGCCGAAAACGGTTGGATTCACCATGTTGCAGGCAGCTTCAAAGAGATAAAGATGAGATTAGGGAAGGGTATGTCCCCGTAATAATATTTATAAGAGATTATGAAGGAAATAAAGCTATTGTTATTTGTCCAAAAATACACCTTTAGATGTGCTTGGTTTTAAGCGCTAAATCGCATATTTTCTTTTTCCCAGATTGACCGTTCCTGAGGCAACGACTGCTCACAGCGGCAAGTACGCATGCGTGGTGACTGCGAACTGCTGCGAGGGCACGGCGCACACGCAGAAGATCCAGCGCAACAGCGAGGTCGCCGTTATAAAAATCTACGGAAAATCTACGGAAAAAAATCTACGGAAAATCTACGGAAAATACGGCGTACAGCTGGCCGCCCTTTCTGTGCTCTGTCTCTTCCTCCTAACCGGAATCCTCGGCTCGGCGGGCATTCAGAGGCGTCCGCCGCCGGAAGAAGCGCGTTCCCGGTCCTGGTCACGTGTACTATGAGCCTGTTCGGCAATTTTATCTGCCGCAGACCCGCGGGAGACCACGTGACACCGTCGAAGATGACTATGACGATGATTTCGACGACGGGGGTTTGGGTTACGAGGAGCCCGAAAGGGTGGAGATGGGTAATGTACGAGTGAATCCCATGGCGGAAGTTCCGCTCACGCCAGCGGAAGTCCCGCTCACTCCGGCGGAAATGATGCCGTTGCCACCGGAAATGATATCACCAACTATACGCAAAAGTGAGCTCGAGTTTCCGCGACCGCCATCGGACTTGCTAAAGAGAATGAGTAGCAATGTGGGTTTTGACTGAGCTGAACGTTTTGCCATGTCGCATGTGAAAGGGTTGTGCTATCGAGATACAAGAAACTCTGGACTAAGGTTGTGATTGGTGAACAACGCGTTGCTGTAGAAAATGAAAAAGTAAACGATGTGAGGTCGGTAAGGACCTAGCTGGTTCACCGTACTGACTAATTAGTAATAGCATTAGTCAGTGATTGTTAACGTGCTTTTAATTAGCTTCGCAGCTTTGACTGGCTTTCAGCGTGAGTGTGAATGTAATTATAATAGCAAGCTTTATGATATTGTAGCATAACAGCTGACGAAGGCCCGCTGCATAGGAGTAGGGAAGCTTTATTTTGCTTCACAGCTATCCCCTTGTCAAAGATGAGAGCTGGTTCTAGATTAGCATGATGGAAGACGCCGTTAGGTCAATGTTGACGAATTGAGTGTTGGTATGATGATGCTTGAATGCCTATATCAGCGCTGTTGTTGAAATATTGTACTAGGAATTCGCTCGGTAACGCTTTGGGTACACCAGTCGCCAGTGTACAGCAT